>NC_081251.1:10660577-10798077 GCF_030490865.1 Poecile atricapillus
ATGACAAATCAAGCTCTTTTGTTGAAATGTATCAGAGAGTAATATGTAACAAGATTGCTTCTTTTGTCCCTCTGAATGGAATAGTAAAATCTGGGACTTCATCAGCTTCAGATTCTAAGTGAGGAAACGATTGGTTCAGGTGTCCACCAAATGTCTAATACATTCTGAGACATGTAAGGCATCTGAGACATCTTCTTGCAAACAGTGAATTAAAACAGAAGTTGTAGCAGTGAATATGGCACATAGCTACTGCAGATCCCTTCTGAAATTGCTGGAGGTTAAATGAGATTATTTAGGTGGCAGATGTAGCCCTGAGGTACTAGTTGCCTGCATATGAACAAATTAATTAAGACCTGTTCAGTACAGCCTGACAGCACTGAGAATCGCTCACCTTATTGTAAAACAGATCCTTCAGCTGATCTGTAACTTTCTGGCAATAGAATCATAGTTTTTGCTTTGTAACAAACTTGTGGATATTAAGGAAGACCTTGTTTAGAGTGCCTAACTGTTCAATTCGTCATGCACAATTAAAGTTTAGTTTAAAACAGAGTGCCATCTCACAAATCCTGAAATTCCAAAAGAACACAACACTCATTCTGTGCCAGACTGAGATAAAATATGGACAATTGGATGATAAGCTCTTTAAAAGGCTGTATAACAGCCTTTTAAAAGAGAAAAAGAAAAAGAGAGGATTTGAGCACTCCTACTAATGTTACTCAATTTAAACACATACCAAGGCTAAAATAAAAAAAAAATGAGAGTGTGGACTGCAGTCTCTTGTGTTGCCACCCCAAAGCTCACTCCAGCCTTTCAGGAATCATTGTTCAATTCCACTCTCAGAGAACAGTGGAAAAGGCAAGCTGTTAGGGTGAAAAAATTCTACTGGCTTTTTTTGTTTTCTATAGAAGACTGAACATTAGTTCAAAATCTTAAATATCTGTCACCACATCATCTGTCTTGACTGAGTATCAAGACACAGTTAGTGGGTAATAAAGGCCCTCTAACTGAAAGAGAGGGAATACCATGTCCTGAAACATCAGAGAATGTTCTGCTTCATGCTACATTTTATTATGTGAGTTACTCTATATAGTTTTCATCAGGGTTTGTTTAGTTAACCTCTGCCTCATGATATATTTGTCAACTCAATTTAAAAAAAACAAACATTAAAAATAGTATAAATCAGATTTTTATTTTCCCCTTTTTCTAATATTTGATTATCTGCTCCTTTTTCACCTTTCCCCAAGGTTCCTTTATTTAGCTCTCACACATAAATTAGCTGATGAAGAAGGCTGGCTCCAAATGCATTTCACAGGTCCTTTGAGACATGCCAAGACCAGCAATTTAAACCATGTTTTCTCCAATAGGCAACACAAAGTTAATTTTTGTGGTTATTCTTTGCTTGGATGTGTGGTGTGAGCTTTTCAGTGCCACCAAATCAAACACATGAACAGTAAACCAGCGGTAGCAATACAATGACATTTCCACAATTTCATCAGGAAAATAATAAAATAACCCACCAAGACTTTTGGGAGAAGTCAGATGAACTCTAACACTGTAATTGTGGTAGGCTGAGGTTCAAACCAGGGTGAAACACTTTAGACCCATAGTAAATGTAAAGTGGTGACCTCATGTGAAATAAAGCAAAACCATAGTTGGTTACCACACATGTTCTTTACACAAAGATTTCAATAGGTTTTAAAAAGGAACTAATAGCAGTAACTATGCTAGTTCTGAAGAAAAATTAAATCTGAGGTTTTGACTGCCTTCTCTTTGCACATTTAGCAACAGTATGGATATTCTACACATGGTACTAATTCCCTTTTTAAATTAGTCATTGTACTTCCCATGTGCCAACCAAGTCCATCCTTCTGCCAGCTCCAGCCCACAGATAAAGTCCAGGCACGAGTCCCATTCCAAAACAACAAAAGTCTTGGTGGTGAAGCCATCTTTTGGTCAGATTCCCAGGGAGTTTCATGTTGTAGGAAGCAGTGCTCATCACGTTTTATTGCTTGCTGTTCCAGAACATGGGATGTTATCTGGTACTGAGCTGTAATGTACCCCATGGCTACAGATGGTCAGTAAAAGCACGGATAAAGGGCCTAAACCTCAAACCTGCTTTCACATTGCCAGAAGGAGTGTCCACAAGCTGGTCTGAAGCCTTCATTGAAATAGAAGGCATTTTGGTTTTTGGAGGGAATGAGGGCTGATATTTGTCTGTATAAATAAACCCCAAACTACAGCAAGTCAGAGGAAAACAGCCTGTGAACAATAAAGACCTTCCAGCTACAAATTTTAGAATGTCCAACGAAGATGAAAGAAAGGGCAACGAAGATGCAGAATAGTCTGGAGCACAAGTCTGATGAGAAGAGGCTGAGGGAACTAGGGTTGTTTAGTCTGGAGAAAAGGAGACTCTGAGAAGACCTTACTGCCATCTACAAATTCCTGAAAATAGATTGTAGTGAGATGATGTTTTTTCTCATCTACCAAGGAAGAGAAGACAGGAACAGGAACAGTGACAGGAAGAGGGAGGTTTAGATTGGATATTGGGAAAAATTTCTTCATGGAAAGGGTTCTCCACCTTTGGAACCCACTGCCAAAGAAAGTGCTGGAGTCACCATCCTGGAAGTTTTCTAAAAACATGTGGATATGGCACTTGAAGTCATGGTTTAATGGTGACCATGACAATAAGTGCTGGGTTGATGTTTAGACTTAATGATCTTAGAGATCTTTTCAGACCTTCTACGACTCTGAGTCTGAGGTAGAATAATTTTCAAAACAGCTTTCCTCTTGTGCAGTATTTTGCCTGAGATGGTGCCCAGGAGCAGATGCTCAAAGAAGCTGCAGATGTACATTCCCAGCATCTTAAAATCAGGACATGCCATGACATCCTGAAACAGTTTGCTTTAAGTCCATTAGGTCCAATATTTGTAAGACCTGTCTCTGGACACTGAGATATTTGTCCAACATTTTTTTTAGCTAATCTATGCTTTTGGCATCCAAAATTTACTGTGAAGATGAACACTGCAATTTTTTTCTGTGGAAAGAAAAACAAGTTTATTTACATTTGCTAATGTTCTATGAGAGTTTCATGGAGTGCTTCCATTTGCTAGTTTTGTGGGTTATTGCCTATACATCTCTAAATCTTTCTGATTTTCAGTTGCAATTCTCCCTTCTCTGTTTTAGTCTTCTTCCAGTGTTCTGTTAATCCGAAACACCATCAGCCAGGGAAAAATATATTAATATGACTTTTTAAAGTATAATGAGAAGTTTAATTTCAATTTTTCTGGTCCTCCATAACATTCAAGGTAGCTCTAGAATACAAACAAAAAAAATTCAGATTTACCTTCCCTGCAGTGTCAAGTTAACAATTTTAGCTCTTTTTTTAATTTGAAAAATATTTTTTCAACCTGACCTAGCTAAACATGTGTTTGAGTCTCAATAGATATTGATGCAATTCAGTGAAGCTACAACTACTCTGTGTTAATAACATAAACATACTCTGTTTCTTTTTTTCTGTCACTTAAAACTGCCTTAATCCGAGAAGAAACTGCATGTTGATTTCTGAACTAATTTGCCATTAGAAAGGCATGATAATGAAATAAGCTTGAAATAAGGCTATTTTGTTTATTATCCTGCTTTTCTCTGACACCATTATCCTAATATACTGATTTCTAACACTAAGAAGTCAGGAAAAAAGATGTTTGAGCACCCCCTTTTGTAATCATTTCTATTAATTAAGATGATGAAAAATTTTCTTGTAATGAATTAATTAAGGATTTCAAGTCTAAGGCTTAAGCTCAGTTAGCAAAATGACAGCAAAATAGATGAAATGATCAGACTGAGAAGATTTATAACAAATCTTAGTCTAATGCAAGCGTAATTGCTAATGAGTAAAACTACACTCCAGTGAACTAACAAAATCTGCTGATTCCAATGGCAGAATGCATCTCATCTACTCACGCTGGCAACCTTCAAAGGCTGCTCAGTGACCAATTATTTTCCCTTCAGAAATATCACACATGTTTCTTAGCAAATAAAATTCTGTGCTTGGGCAAGGCAAAGATAACAGTAAATATCACACTTTCAGAATAATGCTGGTGACACAGAATTGCTGTTATAATTGCTGTTATCATTGGACAGAAACAATGCCAATGGAAAATGAAAACACTAATGCAGAACATTGCAGGAAGGCATGTGAATATCCCAACATGTGGCCTCAATTCTCTCATGATTCATATCTCTATTCAAACACCATAAAAAAGAAAGAAAATAATAAAAACAGAAGAATCAGAAAGAACACTTCCAAACCCAAACTGAGAAGCAAAAGAATACATGTAATACATATAAGACCTTCCACTGCATTTTTTTTCAGAACTACAGGTAGGTCCCAGCTTAGGCATGAAGTTTTCATGCCTGACTCTTGAGAGTCTCAGTGAGGAGGAGAAAGTGAGCAGAGGTAGCTGGTTGCATGATTTGCTGAGCAGTTCTGAGTACCTTCTTTCTCTAGCCATACCTTAGGGAAAAGATTTCTCAGGACTAGACTGCCTTTGTATTTTTCTTTACGTAGAAGTGAACAGATTTACAAACAATAGCAATAAACAGTGGAATGCACCTTGATGGATCAATTAACAGTCAATTTTCAGTTAGTGAGTCTAAACAGCAGAAAGATGTCTGCTGTCTCAGAGATGGTAGACTTCTTGGGACACGTTATAAATGTGTAACACTTCTGCCCAAAGGTGCTGTACAGACTCCCAGAAGGATCTATGCATGTGAAAAAATTCACAATTTCCTTCAACACCTAAGTGAAAGCACTCACAGCAGAAACACTGCAAAATCAATGCGGAGTTGAAGAACAGCAATAAATGGGACAGGCCAGTCCTTCTTGAAGTTTCTGAAGAATAACTTTATGTTGCTTGTGAGGCTCTGAAGTGCTGGTGCCAATGAAAAGACAATTATGATGATGATCAACTGAAATCTTTACATATCAATTAATAAAGTTCACAATGTTTTAGACTTTGTATATATATAAAAAAAACGCGATTAGAGGAATTTAAACTCTTCACTTCTTTTCATGCTTGCTTATGTGCTTTGTAGAAATAAGTAGGATTTCAATGTGTGACAAGATGTGAGACAAAGAGAGACTGATCACATGTTTGGTCCCATCCCTGCACATTCCACTTTATCCTGAAAGTGGCGGGTGCATGAAACATGCAAGTGCCTGGAGATTCACAGCTTCAAGTGCACTCTGTGAAGAACAGGGACTGATTCTCAGGGTGCTTATGATTATTCAAGGACTTCACACAGTTCTTTAAATACATTAGTATGTATAGGGTTTTATTTTAAAAAATATAACTTAAGAGAATCAAATAGAAAAATTACTTTGTGTGATACATGCTTTTTTCTAGAGAAATGTCACTCAGCATTTTCCAATGAGCAAGATGGGGAATTTGGGCATTGCTAGTGTTTGTGAAAAAGCACTGTTTTGGAATCAGAAGCTAAGAAACACAGACAT
This sequence comes from Poecile atricapillus, assembly GCF_030490865.1. Classification (NCBI taxonomy): domain Eukaryota; kingdom Metazoa; phylum Chordata; class Aves; order Passeriformes; family Paridae; genus Poecile; species Poecile atricapillus. The sequence continues at coordinate 10,666,090 of NC_081251.1, forward strand.
TTGTGTTGTGATTTTAGATAGTGTGAGTTTTGTTAGGAAAGCCAGCATAAGACAGCATTAATAATCACTCTCACCTTCAAAAACACAGGGACTGACGTTTGTGAGTTCAAGGCAAAAGCACATGGCTTCTTTTCCAGATTCTTGGAGATCACACACTTAGTGCAAGTGCCATAAATCAGCTGAAAAATATATTGGCAAAAAAAGAAAAATTATCACAGTCCAAGGCATCTTATTTGATGAGGAGGAATACATATGATTTATGCACAGGCATAACCTTTTTCGTGTTACAACTGGCCTGTTACACTCCCTGCTGAATGGAGGGTCCAAGGGAAACGTGCAGACTGCAAAGCACAGTCTAAAACAAGCCAACCTAAATTCTTCTGCTATAAAGAACTCCCATCCATAACCTTGCCCAGCACCACTGATCTGAGAATCACTTTGGAAATGTCAAAGGATGAGATCAAAGTTTGTAGATACTTCTATCTACTTCTATTATATAAAAATAGTTCTTTTGCTGTCATTTGTGTTAACAAGCTGCAGTGGAGTGCTTAGACAAGAGGAAATATGAATTACATGTATCTCTTGTAGCAGGAGATGATATAGAAGGATTCCTTTTTCCAACCACACTGCTGCCTAGAGTCCAGGTACTCTCTGGATTTGTACTGCTCAATCCATTTTTCATGCTCATCTTTTATGGGCTTTAATCATAGGTTTGTGATTATAACTAATAAGATAATGAACTTCCTAAATATAATCAAGATAATTAAGAGACTAAACCAGCAGCCAGGTGGGATCCATCTGACCAAATCTCAGGTCTAAGCCATATAGGCTCAGTCTTGACTAAAATTTCCCTATAGACAATGGAAACAAAAGCAATTCAGGAGGAGAAAGCCAAATCTTATAAGTTCTCTTAAAATATATTTTTTAAGATATGGTTGATCTTCATAACATCTCTGACTCTACACCAAATGTATAGTAAACCTGGATAACTAGTTTAGACAAGCTAGTTATCCTACATTTCAGAAAGCTAAAAGTCGTTTTCTGTCATCCCCCCATGTGAGTGAGTGGTTTTGCTGATTTCAGTGAATGTGCATATGCTGATGACAAAGGCTTTTTTCTACTGCTGTGGCTAAATCAAAAACCAAAAGTGATCAGATAAACACAAAATGTTTAGACACTTGCATGTAAATGAATTATTAACAGTTGTAGTTGTGGTATTAACATTTGTTTGTTACTTCTTGTCTACTTAAGCCATGAAAAATGACACACAAAAAATCCTACACTTTGTTATTATGTTATCTGTCTGTACTTAGTATTTATAGGAATTTTGTTGAACTGTGAATTAAAGTGACTTCTTTAGACACAGTAGGTACAGATTGGCATAAACTGTTCTGATGGAAAAGGAACAGAAACACCTGGTGGTTTATAGAGTATGTCTGCTACAAAATGCTCACAGTGGGAGGGCCTGTTATGGAGATAATTTTGGACAGTTCTGGCAGCTGGTTCAAGAAGTTTGCCTTCACATTTCTAAACCACTTATGCCTCATTCAAACCAACTGGGATGGTTTTGCCTCTACTTTATTATGTAGAAGACAACTAAAACTGAATATTTTTGCTATTGTTTTTGATACCCATTTTCATAAGGTTTTCTTGTCCTGCCCACTGTAAATATCTATCTCTTTCCTTACGAGAATATATTTTGATAATTTATGCCAAAGGAACTGATGCAGCCTGAAGTGGAGACCACACTAAAATGGATTGATTTAAGGAAAAGCTCTGAAAGAAGTGGAAATGAACTGTTACTAGTTTGAATTTCTCTCCAATGACATTGTAAGTCCAGTACCACCATAAGTAGACTTCAAAAGACATATTCTGGGTATTTACTCCAAGTAGTGTGATCACCAAAAGAAGGTGCCTGGCTTTCACACAAATAAAATTAGATACCTAAATTGTTTTTTTAGGTGTTGAAGGCAGGTCCCACTGAGATTTTTAAATACCTAGGAAAAATACCCAACCCTTATAATTTAATATTATACAGCATCTAAATTAGTCAATCTGAATATGTGCTTTGATACAAGAACACATTCTTAACCAGTTAAAGCCACACAGAAAATCTGTACCAGAGCCAAGAAATTAATTGGATTTCCTCACTCTGAATTTCATTTCTTAACCAAAACTCTTTTTCCTGGTCAATAAACTGTGTTAACACCACTATTTCAATACTAATAATTTAAGGCTATATCAGGAAGTCAATCTTTTCTAATAAATATACAATATTAACCTGATATTGTCTCACTTTTCAGACTGAAAACTGTATTTCTAAACCTTAGGAGTCTGTCAGGAGCCAATAAGGTGTCTCAAAAGTCTATAAAATGATCCTGGGATACTTTGGAAGCCTTGCAGTTTTGTTAAATTTGTTCTGTATGTAGTGATCATTATTAATTTTTTTCTGAACTATAGTGTACATTTTTCCAGCCTGGCATACAAAGAAATAATTATTTTGTTACATTATGATATACAGTATTTGAGATTTTCTTTTCCTACTCTGGGGTTTCTAGAAAGTGTTAGTGTTGATTTTCAGTGAAATAGTATACTGTTGTACCCTAAGATGTACGGAGCTTTGAACCCAGCTTTCCTGCATCCTGCACCTGGCAGTTGATTTGACATTGTAATCTTCCAGCAGGCCAAGAAATCTGCTCATTAGAGCAAGATGTACAACTGCCACAAGATAACCAGGTGGAATTAGATTAATTAATCAGGAATTTGTTTAAATACCAAGGTAAAATTAGAGAGGTTATGGGTAAAGTTAGAAGAATTATATATCTCTAATAATCTTGGATTAATTGCTAGATTGAAAAGGAATGTCGGGTTTGGGTTGTTTTCCTCTTTCTCATTATTTTACAGGAATAATTAGTGCAGATTCAGAAGAAAATATGATCCTCCTTTTCAATAAAGTTAATACATAGACTCTGAAGCACAACCATTATCACAGCATAACACAAACTTCAGCATGTAATCACCCAGTAGTCTTTGCCTCAGGCCAATATTTTCTATTTAAGAAATAGATTAATTTATATTTTTAGAAATTGACTCAAATTTGCTTACAGTTTTAAAAAGCCTGTCATATCCTTAGGTAAGTTGTCCCAACATTTAACTGTCCTTATCTAATGACTAATTATCCTCATTTTTTTAAAAACAACCTTCACATTGTATTCAAGACACTTGATCTTGTCATGCTTTACTTCTCTCCTGTTGTTAAACTGAGCAGGCTTTCCTTACTAAAGGCTGAGACAAGTCTTTCCTCATCAGACACGGGCTCTGCTCTTGCAAGAACTTACTTTTTAAAACTTGGGTGGGGGAGAGGATGAGTCACCCAGGCCAATGGGGCCTCGAGGGTTAGGAGATGGACAGGGAAGGGTCTGGAATAAGGGGCAGGGTTTACAATGATGGACAGGGAAGGGTCTGGAATAAGGGGCAGGGTTTACAATGATGGACAGGGAAGGGTCTGGAACAAAGGGCAGGGTTTACAATGATGGACAGGGAAGGGTCTGGAACAAAGGGCAGGGTTTACAATGATGGACAGAGAAGGGTCTGGAATAAGGGGCAGGGCATACAGTGATGGGTAACCAGGAACTTAGGGGGAGATTGACATAGACCATTCTGGAAAATACGGAAGGGTCTTGGGGTGAGTGACATTAGGGAAAAGGGGGAGTTAACATGGATACAAACCTTCCCCTTGGGGACGAGTTGGGGAAGTAATGGGGACAAGCCATATGTAAAACATATATTACCAAAATGCACCACCACAGGGCATGGCACAAGTGGTTTCACTGTCTGCATCCCAGTCATCATAAAGTATAAAGGGTATATGATCCACTTCCAGCATTACAAGAGAAATCTACTGTTTTTTACTACTGTGAAGAGCAAGAATAACAGTGTACTTAACACCTGTGAATTTTTTGGAAATTCTGGGTTTTGAAATTGAAATTTTTTTAGGGTTGTAATTTTTAACCTATGCCTTTTTTGTCTTCTTCAAAATATTGATGTGATCCAGCAGTTTGGTCTCTATGACAGAGTCCTTGTAGACATCAAATTCCCCAAGCTTTTCACAGGTGGAAAACTCTTCCTGCTGGCACCTTTCTCCAGAACAGGACTTACAGGAAGATGAAACTACATGCTTCCTGTGGGAGAAAGAGAAAAAAAATGGAGCAAGAAATGGACAAGAAAGCTTCCTAAAGGTTCCTCAATTGAAGCTGAGTAAATGCTGGTTCTCCCAGGAAAACTGACCAAATAATTGATCATATCTTGATGCAAAAATGGTAATAAGCAGTAGCAAAACTTAAACTCTAGAAATGACTCCAGAATTATCAAAGAAAGTCATAGGCAAGGAAAACAGAGACTAAAGAAGGGGACCTGGCTGATGTCACTAAAATATAAAACCTTTTTCACTTGCAAAATACATATACATAATAAAAATAATTTCCCAAACATTTTGGAGATTAAGCAGCTTCAAACCATTCCAGATTAGCTGTGATGTTTTAGAATCTTCACTGAGCTTTTGATCCAGTAGACGCAACTGAGAAGTGGTTGTGTGATTTTAAATTTTTTCTTCTTAGAACATTAAAATGGAAAGTATAAATCATATTGGTTAATTAAAACTAGTGAAAGTCTTGTAAAAATAATTGACAATAAAAAAGAGGAAAGGAATTACTTTAGGAATGTTAACATACATTGAGTAGTGTGAAAATGTATGTGAAAAGGTAAATATAGGCAGAATATCAGGGGGAAGAATTCCTGGCAGAGTGGTCCACAGGAATGTGAGGAAGTGTCAGAAACCTGATTGCTCATGATATTTAAATCCAGGTTGGACAGACCACTAGCAAATCTGCTGTTGGGAGTGATTTTATATTAACTGTAGCATTGATTGGATGACTTAATAGATCTTTTCCGTATTTGATTTCTATTAGTCTAGGATTCCCAGCTGCTTTTGCTTCCAAAGCCTCTTCCAATCCTTGGATTTCTTTCTTTAATATTAACTAATAATAGCACTTTAACCATCTGTCCATTAACAGAACTTTAGGTTTACTTATGAAAATATTAAATTGGCAGGTGATTAAAGCTTTCCACTTCTCGTTCCTCTTTAAAAGGGTGAAGTATAAATGTCTGCAAGTGTAGCTGAGACACTATTGAAAGTTCTGCCTTAGCTAATCCTGCTCAAGTTTAACCGAAGTCCTCCCACTTTGAAAGTAATGAAAGCAAAAATTTCAAAAGTCTAAGAAGACTGAAAAATATATAAAAGTACATTTTTCTGTACTCTCTGATCACTTTAAATAAGTTCTGATCAAAGTTTATTGCTACACAGCAGCTTCTTGGCCTTTCTTCTGTGCATGAGTTTCCGTGTTTCATAAATGACCCTACTTTGAGTTACTTGGCGGTGTTTCTTGCTGTGTCTGGTTCAGCTGCTTTCATTTTTACAGATTTCTGCTATTGCCCACTCACAGTGCAGCTCAGGGAACAGAGTTATTACAGAGTCTGTCTGCTGAAGCTTTACACATCAGCTGATTTGTGTTTGTGTCTTCTCAGTGAGGAGTCACAAATCCTAAGGGACCACAAACCTACGTGAAACAGAGGGAGACCAAGTTCTGGTGAGCTTTGGGTTCTCAAATGAGTACTGAAGCAGAGTGCAGCCCATCACATTTGCATTTAACTTCTAAATGCCCACCAGATTTCATGGACATGCTGGACGACTTTGAGTTACAGCAGCTGGAGGCTTTGAGAGAACAAAAGGAAAATTACAGTGGTGTGTCCGCCAGCCCTCTTCATCCAGCGTGTTTTAGGCAACTGTATTTCAGTTTGGTGGACCACTGTAGGCTGGTGAACTTCTGGTCAGCAAGATTCTGTAATATTACATACAGACAGTGGAGAGGGCACTCTTGCTGGAGATAAAGTTCTCTGGTTTATGTTTTGTCAAAAAAAAATGTCTTCCAAATATTAGTATCTTGAAAACATTTTGATTAAGTTCAGTAGTTCAGTCAGGGAGCATCAGAAATTTGAATAGTTTCTTATTTTAATGAAAATAATGTATATTTTACTTTTGTATCAACAAGTTGAATCCCCCTGTTGCCTGTCTCTGTCAGCTTCCCTGCAGGGTCAATGAGTTCCATCGAGGACACAGTATTCCCAGAGTTGCTAGTTTCAGCATCATCTTTAGCTCTCTGTTATGGGAAAGAGTTGCAAATTCATTCAGAACTTTAGCTATCAACTCTAATCTAGACACCAAGATTCCTTCTGCAATGACTGTTGAAAAATCACTGTGTCCAAGGGACATGTAACTTCACAGACCTTGGAAGTTTTAATAGAAGCCAAAGAAAGGAGAAAAAAAAAAAATCCCTTGTATCAAGCATAAACAAGAGTCAACACACTGATTTCTAATGAAATGTCAGAAAGTTTTGAAGAACCCAAATAAAATAGAATAAATCACCTTCTCAAAGTGTTTTTTTCACATTGACTTCTGAGGCAGCCTAGTTTCTTAGTTCACACAAAATATTTCATTTGACATGGTTAGAGATCAGTATTTTCATGTTAGTATCACATTTTAAAATAAATTACACTTAACAACCCAAAATATATAACAAGCAGAAAGAATAAAAAAAAAGAAAAAGCAGAAAACAATTGGAGAGGAGCTATAATAAGGTAATGTTGCTCTCCATTCCCATCTTTGTTCACAGTATTCTTTCTGAGGTAGTATCAGAGATAAATGCAGCCTTACAATAGATGACAATAGTCTTAAAATTAACTAAATGCTCATGGGAAAGCTCTTAAGTGTGCACACATTAAATTTGTGATTAAGATTCAGGTTTTTCTTGAAACTTTTTTTCTGTATGGAAACTTTTGAACTATGAATGTATGGGTACAGATGAATGAATACATTACTGCTTAGGTTGGACTTGAAGATCAAGATTTAATGCATGATATTGAATGGGCATTTCAACTGAAGAAATTAAAAGAAACAACATTATGACAATATTGTGCAGCAAAGCAAACAATTTAGAAACATTTATAGGAAAACTGGAAAACCAGAACATTTTAAAATCTTTTTATTGTGTATCAACTAAACCGTATAAAATTGCATTTTTGTGGGTGGTTAGAATACCATTTTTATGGTATTTTAAACCTTTGGTTTAATTTATGAAATAACCTTGGACTCAGTCAGTAAAAATTCTGCTATGTTCAATGGACTTCAGAATTCCTTACTTGCTAACTGTGGTTTAGTTGTTGAATATTAAACCATTATATAAACCCTCTGTCTGCAGGGAATTAGAAGTAAACTCTGACTGTAGTCAGTTTTTCTCAAAACCACCTGCTACATGGATTAGTAATCCAGGAAGGCAGATCAGAAGCCAGAGCTGATGCCACACTATTTGCTGTTCCCAGTCTTCAGGGCACAAAATCTACATGTTGCAATGATGGTACAGCCTCTGGGATTTAGTAGTTCTAATTCACTTATTTGTGTTAGAATTTAAAAAGAGGAAATCAGTTTTAAAGCAAGAGATTAAAAGTTGCACATTGTAGAAACACGAGAGGAAAGCCTAAGGCTAAGCATAAATTCTTCATTTTTTCAGAGGGGATGATATGTGCACTGATCACAAAGTGCATGAGAGAGAAAATTATTATTATGAAGCTGTCACGTGTTCTCCTACCAGCTTTGGAACACATGGAAATGAGTGGAAACACTGATGCAAAAAAAGAAATAGCACTTCTAGAATTATAATACCATCAGCCCAGAGTGCACACTTGCATGTTCTATTTCTCCTTTCTTTGCAGTTTAGATATAGTATAAAAAAGTCAGTGAGATGCTTCCCATTGAGATCAGACAGCAGGCAAATAGTTACTAGACAGGAGGAAAGTCTGAAATGAACAAATGAACATAGGTAGAACTAAGCAGGGACAAAAGGATACATTCTTCATATGTCTCTATAATAAGGCACAGTATATCTCAAGATGTCAGATCCTTTTCTTTTTTTTTTTTTTTTTTTTTTTTTTTTGTGCTTTATTTTTTCCCTTACAATCAAGAACAACAAAATTAATGCCACGGTCTTCCAAAAAAAAAAAAAAAAAAATCACCCAAGTTTATGGGCTGTTTTGTTAGATCTAAACTAGGAAAAGGAAAAGCAGTAGGGACTCTCTTCTCACCTGAAAGCCAAAAGTGGTGAGCTGGTAGCTTCTATATTCCTAAACTTACACTTTCTTAGCCTTTGGCTCAATTTGTGCACAAATTGAGTGGGATCTATCACTTGGACATCTGTAGGTCGGCATTTCCATCTGACACCATTTACACTTGGTAGGGAGGAACAGTTTGGCTTGCTATTCAAGCCTCTCTGTGTAAGATCAGTCACACCCAGGAAGCATCTATTTCTCACCAAAAAGAGTCTCCAGTGATAAGGTCAGATGCAGAAGTTTGTGTTTTAAACACATCTGTTTGAGCAGATCAGTTTTCCCTTTCCTGCTTTCTTTTTTAATGTGTACCCTTTGCCTCCATCCCCCTCCAATGCTGTTGCATGCATGGGATTGAGACCAGTGTATAAAAAGCTGACAGATATGGGTAACAGCTAAAAAGTTTTATTTAGCTGCCCAACCTTGTCAAAGCTCTCTTGCCTGTCAGAGTTGCAACTTTGCCAGTGTGAACTATGGTTCTATGGGGGGGATGTACACACTCTCTGCCCTTTTATATTGGTTCATCCAGACTTTATCTATAACTCTGTTAGATAGATTTGGAAGTGGAAAAACAAACGTCTGCCATCTGCTCCATGTTATTTATGATGATTTCTCCAATTAGGTCCAATTAACTTGCTGTCAATGATTAAATGTAATGGATAATAATAACTTGACTTCATCGTTACCACCAGCATTATTAGCTCATTGATTGCAATAATTTCAAAAATTACCCATCAGAATAAAATATGTTTAGCACCTGGTTTGTCTGTTTAGGAACATCTGCTATAAATGTGTGATGTATGTGGAATTTAATGTCTCATGATGTGAAAGGGAAACATATAATCTGTACTTTGAGAGTCAGCACTGGCACAAATTTATGGCGAGACAATGAGAGGATCAAATAAAAATCAGTTCAGAATTTATTGCTGGACTCACTGTCAAAACAGGAATGGAGCTATCGTATATTTACCAGCCTGAATTTTTTGTCTAGCAAGGAGATAGTTCTGCTCATAAGATCTGAATTTACGTGCCTGTGTTGTGCTATAACCCATGGTCATGGAGGAATTGAGTGGGGGTGGGGAAGGTAGGCTGGGTATCCATCTTGCCAAAGAGAGATGTTTTTATTCTAACCCCCGGGCCTAGTTTGTTTGGCCTTACTTGGAGTCTTGCATAAAAGCTTTACAACAAAATGCTGCATCTTCTTAAATGCTGCAGGGAAAATGAAGGCAGTCTTCATTTCCTTACTGTCTCACAGCAGCAGCTCTCTCTCACCGTGCTCCTGCTACATGCAAAACAAATCTGTTTGTCCATGATGAACAGTAATTGCCATCTCCTAGGCTTGCCATGTGTTTTAGGTCAAGTGTCTCACTGTCATGCAATTCTGTTTTCCCTGTAACCATATGGAAATACCATGGAATAAGGGCTGTCTGGAGTGGTTCACAACAGACTGTTCAGACAGCTAATGACTCCCCAATCTCTAAGTGTGCCACTCAGTTCCCCTTCCTGCAAACATTTTTTTTTCTTGAGCTTCATGAATGCTAATACTCCTAATTTACCTCTGATTTATATCCTTTGGTGGGGATAGGGGGTTGTTAAAAGAACAAACTGTGGTCTAGATTATAATTAAAATCCTCTTAACCACTCTCAGAAATGCTCAGGAATAATGTTTTATTTTCACAAGGAGCTAGAAAACAAATCTCAGTTTAAGGTTCCTGAAAACTGAAAAATTTGGAAAAAAACCTAATAAAATGTCTGGCTGTTATTTATATACTGACTGTCTGCTTATTGGCTTGACAGATCTAAGAAACATTAATTCTGATGGTATATTTCTGACTTAAGCCACTTTTTTATTTTTTTTTTTTTCTTTTTTTTTTACCTAACACAGTCTTGGAAAAACAAGCAAAGCTTTGGCTGGTCTCACTTCTTTTCTAACATTTCATTGACCATTAACATCCCCCCATTTTGCCATATGGAATGTAATTTAAGGGATTTTTTTCACCTAAAAAAACACTGTGTCTTATCAAATTTTCATTATTTGGCTATGGAACAAAATGCAGATTGGTAAGCTAATGCTTATTTGGTGTGATTATTTCACTGGATATTTGGCGTAAAGTCTTCAGGAAATTTAGTAGTCTAGCCCTTAAACCTCTGATCTTTTCCCATTGGCTGTTCCTAAGAAATATTGAACGACAAGAAACTAAGCAGCTTCATGGATATTGTTTGACAGCTTGCTTTAATGCAAAAATGTGTAAGGTTTCCCATGCAAAGCCCCATTTAGACTCTGTCAGTAAAGCACTACACTCTGGAGAGGGTGGTAGGTGTTATCTTCCCCATCACATGAATGGGGATAACAATTCCCAGGTCTTCCAGCAGTTTCTCATCTCAGCTGTTCTTGTTTCCTGGTATTTTGCACAGCCTGTTCATGACTTTAAATGTCAGGTCAGATTTTCACTTGGAGTTTTGTTGATTTATGACAGATGAAGAAACCCCAAGTTTTTGAAACATGCAGAAAATATTGCTAGATTGGTTCTGCTGTTGTGTAGCTTTCTCTCTGTAAAATAAACTTTTACAAATACTTCAATTGGAAGACTATGATGCAGAAGGAGGGAGGAAGCTTATTTTGGTGCTATGCTCATCTTTCTCATCCTTCAGTGTTACTCTGACTGCTGTGTCTGACCCAGATCAAATTCAGGTGCCACAAAAATTAAATCTTTCACTAAGATGGTAAAATATAGCCTGTTTTCCTGGACATGCAGAGAGGTGGTCATAATACCAAAATTCAGCTTATAATGCTTCAGCTTTTGTAAAAGAGCTTGTATAGCAGAAATAATATTATTTCAGAGAGCTTATCACTCTCTGGAACATGGAAAATGTGAGAAGAATCAAGCTCTTTTTGATTCACTGATTATCTACCAAAAAAATATACTTTATGATTATTAGGATTTTAGTCAATTGTAGAAGATGACAAAAAATATGTCTAAACTATTGTCTAAATTTTGGATTAGATATTTTATTGTTGGTGAAAAGTACTTTTCTGTATTTGTTGTTTTGGTGTTTGTCTCTTTTATTTTGGTCAAAAATTCCTCCAAAAACTCTTTGAGAAAGATCACAATATTTTGCTTAGATTTTTTTTTCTCCCTGCAATGATGAGTTTAGTGCATCCTAATAAGAGTAAGGTCCAAGCCCTGTAATGCTCCCACTCAGAGGATTTCTTCCTGCAGGACCTGATGTGAGTCACCCCTTACTGAGTACTAGTTAGGAGAAAGGGTTCAGCCAGGGAACCTGAACTTCCAGTCAAAAGCAGAAGGCTACAAAACTATTTGTTTGAGGATTTTTTGTCTGAAATATCACACAAGAATTTTTAGAAGACAAAAATATTTTTTTTTAAAGTTAGGTTTTTGATTTTCATACTCTTTGAAGAATATAGGAAATTCAGCCAGCTAAAACACAGAAAAAAAAAAAAAGTGTTCTGTGTGTTGAAAAAAATACTGTCTTCCTCACATAAACCTAAGAGTAATTTTCAGTGACTAACCAGACTTACTGTGAAGGAGCACTCCTTGTATCTTTTTCTTTAGACATCTGCACTGGAGTGCCTAAACTTGAAGTTGAATCCCACTTGTCCTCGGTGGGCAAAAGATCTAAAGCTCAGATTCATCACACAGTTTGTGGTACCAATCTGAGTGGTGCAAGTTGGCTTCATAATCACCCTATACTGACGTGTCCAGAGAAAAAGTAATTACAGCTCAAATCTCTGGCAATACATTTGTCTTTCATATTTCTACTTTTCTATTAACAGACTGTAGATAATGTGAGTATGTTCCCAGTGAAGGTGTCTCAGTTATAAAAAACAAAATGGGGACCAGATTAAAGGAAGCTAATTTACCACAATATATCACAGCGGAGATTTTTGGTTGTTTAAAATCAGTACACCCAGATGGAGTCAATGTAGCTATGTTAATTTATGTCTGGTTCTATGAACAGGGCAGTAGTGGAAACAAGGGTTTTATTTTCAGGAAATAGCATATTTTTGCCTAAGATTGATTTATGTGTTAGGGATGAACACACAATGATAAAAAATAAATGCAAAAAACTAAGAATTGTGGTTGTGCTCAAAAAAAACATCAGCTGTCATGTAGGTGAAAGAAACAAAGAAACAGCAAGCATAGCTCAGCAATGATGAATGCAAATTAATACTTACTTATCAATGTTATTAATTACTTATTAATTTGGATAGCTTTAGCTCTCTGCTTTAGCCCCCTCTGCACTGCTGAACAAAGGGAAAAACATAGGGATTATACTGAAAAAATATTGATTAAATCAACAGTGCAAACAGCTGCATTTTGGGAGACAGAACTTAGGTTAAGAAGCTATGGAAAAAAATACTTAAAGTTTGTATTCCTTAGAGGATAAATACAGAAAGCAGGTGTTTTGGGAGGCATTTCATCCAGCGACTGAAAGAAGTATCTTTCTTCACTAGGAGTCATAATGCGTCTGTTTAGAAAACCTTCTTTTCCAACAGAGTTTTTGACCAAAGTTTCCTTCCCTATTGGTCTAATTATTCTTTAAAATCCTCATTTGGTTTCACCACAGTATATGAAAAGAGTTTCCATCTACTTTCTGCTGGAAGTTCTGTGCTTGTGCTCTTTTGGGTGATTTGGGTCTGTGAACCCTGTCAAGTCCTGTTTCCCCATGTGCCAGTCATGCCGCTGGAGGCAAGCTGGAGAACAGCTTGAGATGTTCTCCTCTGGGGGGACAGACCTTTCCCTAGAATCTGCCAGAGAAACTGGTGCATCAGGGATCAGCCAGTCAAATAACTGAGTCAGGAAAGTTTCAAATAAGAATTTCTAGTGACAGCTTAATTCTGTCACCTGAGAGCACAGGCCCTCCCTAGGATATCATGTCCCTCTCTGAGAAGTAGCACAGGGAGTTAAACCTGTGCTGTGTTTTCTTTTCACGACCAATCGTAGCTAACATCACTATTTCAGTAACAAGCTTGATGATGGCATAGCAGAAGGAGGTCAGATGCAACTGGAGACATATTAATACCAAGTCTTGTCAAAAGGTTTATAACCTGAGACAGTAGTTGAAATGCTTCTTCTGATTCACACCAAATGAGAACTCCTTCTGTGCTTAATATGCCACACGTTTTCTTCTCAAGAAAAATATTTTGTATTTTTATATATCTTCCCATTCTATGTTTTTACTGGAATTCACAACTTTAACACCTTTAACCTCATAAAACCTGCTGGGTTTATTATCTCTGTTGAACAGAAGGGAAAACTAAACCAGAGGCAGTAGAAGAACATACTCACCAGCACCAGGCATCTGCAGCAGTGCTGGGATTGGAGCCCAGGTGCTCCTGGATTTTTAACCTTCCTCAAAGCCACCCCTGGATTTTAAGCTTGAGAGCTCTAGTGCTCTACACTGCTCAGAAAAATCACATACATAATCATTGTCTAATCCTTTGTAGACTTCCTATTTAAGGGACACAGTCCTTACTGCAATTCTATTGTATTTAATATAAAAACAGAGATAGGAATTACTTTTATTCCAAACACTCTTGCGTTCAGTTCCAAACAAGCTTTAATTGGATCAAACCAGAATGAATGAATGGAAGATGTAAAAGCAAGACCACATGGCAATATGCATTTGAAATTCCTCCTCAAAATACATTCATTTTTTAAAAATCAGTAATAGTATAATGGTACAATGCATAAACAAACAAAACTTTACAATCTCAAAATTTACTTTATGCTTGAATATTACTTTTAATAGCTTTATGCTGACAGTATTTTGTGCCTATATTATGTATGATAGAGAACCCAAACTGACAATTCCATTATTCCCATTTGAACCCTTTTATAACTTAAAAAGATCCCAACTTTTCTTCTACATCCTTAAACATCATTATTATGCAGCATGGGTTTTGGTCTATTGCCTCATCATTCTTTTTTACATTCTAGTTCTCACTGAGTTGCTATGTACAGCCAATAAGTTCATTTTCTCTTATCACAAGAGTGTTATTTTCAAGTAACTCCAGAAGATCAGATCTATTAATTACTGGCATTTATAATTAGTTAAACACAAACTGCTTGATTCCACATTGCTTAACAAAACCACTTTCCCAGGTGTTCTTCCTATTGCATAGTTTAAGGTTTCCAAGATTTCCCTTCAACAGATGTTAAACTCCCTGGTCTCAGTTTCTTGGTCTTTAATCTCTTGACCCTTTTTAAACTAATGGAGTTGTATTTGCCACTTCCTAATCCTCAGAAATCTCCTTCATTTTTAAGAATGTCAGTTAATTTAATGCCTTTAACTAATGCTTGTGAAATCACATTATTTGGACCTGCAGCTAAATCTGCCATAAGTGCACTCATTTTTGTTTTTCTAGTTACAAATTCTGCTTTTAACTCTAGACTGCCATCTTTTTGTCTCTGGAAAATGGATCCACTGTTTAGTCAGAATATTGTTCCACCTTTTTCTAAGACAAAAAGAGAGTAACTCTTTACAGGTCTTTTTATTCCCTTGTGCCTCAAATGGTAAGCTTTACTTGCACAGAGGAAAATGAAGTTGCAGAAAGAGAAGCAGTTCCCATATATTTTTCTATCCTCAATGGGACTTGAGCATTTCCAACATTACCGTAGAAATGTGAAGCCATATCAAAAAACCTTCAGTCTGATTAAAAATTGTGACATAGCCAGCAGTTAACAGCATTTGGGTAACCCACTGACTAAATAGTCTCCCTGCTTTTCTTGGGTTTCCTTTCTTCCAGTGAGATCTTAGTGAAGGAATCACTCGTAGCTCATACACCAAATCAAGAGCTCTGCTGATTTGAAGCCCATGTGTGCTGAAGGGAAATGTGCTGGTATATTTTCTTTGATAATTGAAACACTTTGTAGGCCACCCTCACCTTCAGACAATTATGAAGAATGTCTCAAAGCATTTTCAGACTGAGTTTTTCCCAGACAATCCAAATGGGAGTTAAAAATATATACTAACAAGTTCCAAGAAGCATATTTTGACTTTTTGTTGAGCACTGTGAAACCATTTCCCACTGACAGTTTTCTCTTGATATTTTAAAATCTTTTTCCCTAGTTACAAAGTTCTTCTGACCTTATTCCTTGGACTCCCATCTCCTCATAAGCAATATTAGGTATCCCCAAGGGTTACATTTGCAGAAGCAGTTCATACTTTATCTGATATGAATCATATCTTTTGGCTTCAGCTCGCAAAGCTCTCCATGCCCTTGAAATTGAGCTCTCTCAGATGTGAACCATTCACTTTCTGAAGGCCCTATTCATGTGGAATTTCACTGGAGTAAGTTTGGACATCCATACATGTTCTGGAGTATACAGAGACTTGAAAATTAAGAACTAACTTTTTTGCCAGATGTGTTGGGAGTTTCATAGGATCTAAACTGAGTAATGATAATTTTTTATACAAGGTCAAAATGATATTGAAGTTTTATTCATTATGAACTTGTCTGAATCCTTCATCATTATAGGCAAACAAAGGACTGACATTTAAGTTTAATTGGAACCACTTACTTTCTAGCATTACTAAGCAAGGGGAAATCTAAAAAGCAAGAAGGTTTGAGAAGTGTTGATGGACTCTATTTAGTTCAAAACTCCCAGAGGAGCAAAGATCTTTAAATGTAATGTAAATCAAGGAAGCTTTGCTTTTAAATGCTGTCACTGGAGAAGTCAGTGAATTGTGTATGGAAAAAGAAATGATAAATTCTATTGTTGGTCTTAAAAGTCCAGAAATTTTGGCTTTTAAGGTGTGTTTTGCATTGAAGAAGAATCCTAGAAAGGAAGAAAGTGCAGCAGAAGATCAAAAGAAGCTTTGTAGAGACTACCCGATAAATTTCTACAATGAGAGAACATTCTGTAATTCCTCCAATATGCCCAAAATTTACTTATTAGACTGCTCAGTGGCAAGTTGAACAGGAGCCAGCAGTGCCCTGGCAGCCAGGAGGATCAACCCTGTCCTGGGGGCATCAGCCCCAGCATCACCAGCCAGGCCAGGGAGGGGATTGTCCTGCTCTGCTCTGAGCTGGGGCAGTTTTGGGTGCCACAATGTAAAAAGGACATTAAACTACTGCAGAGTGTCCAAAGGAGGGCAATGAAAATGGTGAAGGGCCTCGAGGGAAGGTGTGTTTAAGTGAATAAATGATGAACTTCAACAAAAAAGTTTAAAACACATTAAAAAATAATAATAATAAAAAAAGTCAATAGCCTGAAGATTTTTAGTCCAAAGTCTCATATTGATAACTGAAAGCAAGGACTGCCAAGCAGACATTATCGCTACAATATTTTACCAAGAGGACATGAACATCCTTTGGGTAAAATTGAAGAAGGATCTAGAGAAAGCTGAGTGTTATTTGAGATTTTGGTTTGAAAAGGGCTTGCTCTGGATTCATGAATGAAACAAATGATGTTTGAGAAGCAGTTGCATTCTAAAAGCAATTGGAAAAAAGAAGGGGCAGAGTAAGAGAAACAAGTAAGGAAAAGCTTAAGTATGGACTAGAGACAAACTCTGAAGATAATGATGTTTTCCACAAAAATTTTATCTAAGCTAAGTAAAATAGTTGCATTTAATACTGTCTCGCATAAAATGCAAAATATCCAGTTAAATTAAGTGTATTTAATTTGATTTCAGATTTTAAAGTAAAATTAAATATATTTAATTAGATTTCAGATTTTAAAATAAAATTAAATATATTTAATTAAATTTCAGATTATCTTTCAATCACCTTTCTGTTAACTATTTCTCCCTATAATAATCTGTATCAGAACAAGAAGCTCTAGGTATATACTTCATGAAAACAATACCTTGAGTTCTCACTTTTTGCTTTCCATATTTGCTCTGAATTTTCCTTTTCAATGACCATGGAAATGAAACAATCTAGGGCAACATCTTCATATCTCATCTTAACCAGTTGTGTAGTCCATATTTGACTATTTCATGATTAAAAAAAAATAATAATTTAAAAAAATCACTATCTGAAATCTGTATGAGCGCAAATAATCTTGTATTTGTCAGCTACAGCTTATATTGATGAAACACGTAGTCTATTATTATTTCCATTAAAATTATTTAAATAATAAACTCTACTTAATATTTACATGCTTACTAGAATTATCAGAATCTTGGTTTAATTAAAGACGAAGGTGACACAATAAAGTGTTCAAACCATTTAAATGATCTGCCATGAATTTCCATTTTTAAAAGAGATTTGGGCACTGAAACAGAGTAGTAGATAACGTCTTAACCGTTAGACATAATTTTTGAAAATGGAATGTAAATTAAGCACTTTTGAATGCTTATCCCTTTACGTAGCTCCATGGAGTCCAAGAGTCCAGAAAATGTTTTGCCATTGCCTTTTCACATTTGTCTTCCCTTAAAAAAACTTCTAAAAATTTTCTTCCTACCACAGTCACACACAAAAACGTGCATCTTTTTATCAACTGGATTTTGTGCTGGTGTCTCCTGTCACCTTCCCACTAGCCTTCCTTCCTTGTTGTCACATCTCTGCACCCGTCGACCATCCGGATTTAACTAACTCTCTGCAGCTCCCTGCAGAACGCATTCCTCTGTCAGCACATATGCTTCTCATTCACCACTATTGTTATGGGTTCGATGTTTCCCCCCTTCTCCTTTTTACTGCCACTACCTTGTTGGCAC
Source organism: Poecile atricapillus (assembly GCF_030490865.1). Lineage (NCBI taxonomy): Eukaryota > Metazoa > Chordata > Aves > Passeriformes > Paridae > Poecile > Poecile atricapillus. The sequence goes on from NC_081251.1 coordinate 10,683,991, forward strand.
TGTAAAAAGAGAATACCTTTAAAGGGCCCTGAACCACTGTCATTATATGCTCCAGACAGCAACCCAGGGTGCAACCGGCATCCCACCACAAGTAGGAAATGAGAAATTCTGGGCTATAATGAGAGCTATTGAATTTTTTTTTTTTTTTTTTTTTTTTTTTTACAGCAGCTTAACATAGGTTATTTAGCTCAGGTGTTTCAGTAATGGTAAGGCATATGGAAAAAGCAGTGCTTTGGGCCCTTGAGATTTTTTCAGCTCTCTCCCACCTCAGCACACAAATCTGTAATTCTCATGAAGGAGCCACAGTAGCCCGGGCAAGGTAGGATTTCAAGCATATACCATATACCAATTCATGTTATTTCTTGCATATCTTTGGTAGCTGCACAATTATAAGATTTACTCTGGTACCCTGCATAGTGGGTCCATTGTCTTCACATATCGTCTTCTCTGAGGCAGGCACCATTTTCTTCCAAACATTTTCAAGCAATCTTTTAGAACTGTTTTAATTCTTTTCCCTATTTAACTTCTTTTTGTCTGAATTAAAAGAAGTAAACCTTTTCTACATGGGCAGTTTCACATGCAGAATGGACAATCAATTTACCTTTGGGATTCTACAGCCATGTTCCCTTTTGCAGCACAGCTGCAAAGCCTGAAGGACTCAAGAATGTGAGGAGAAAACCATCCTGGGCCCCTCTGGCTTCAGCATAGCTAGGATTTCACCCCATGTGCCCTGAAACTGGAGGTCACGGCCAGTGTCTGCAATATGAGACCAGGATGAGGTCACTAATCTAATCATGACCTAAGCTTATGCTGGAATTCTTGACTTTGGAGAGACAGATGCAAAAGAAACCAGTTTTGGGGGCCCTAATAAACCAATTAAATGCATCAGTGTGGCGTCCTCATTCACCGGATTTTTATATTCATTCAAACTCTCTTCTCAGGGAGATTCAGTAAAGATGCTGCTCTTTTTCTGACTCAGAAGTGCCAGGAAGAGTATGACTTTGTTCAGTGAGATTGAACTTCTGTTGACAATTTTTTAGGACAACAGTTATCTACTTCAACAAAATTGTACATCCTTTGGCCATATGGAGCACGGTTTTTTTCTAGGGTCTTTAGGAGCAGGAAAATATTCAATACTGAAAACAAAAATGGTTTCCACACAGAAAAATATGAAAATCTTTTCAAAATTTAAAGATGTCCAAGGAAAGAAAAAAATCTATTTTCTTACTTGTATCTACCATCCTGTCAGTGTTTATGAGTTTAGAGATGCATGCATAAGTGAGGAAGCTGGGAACATTCTTTTGCAGAATAACATTTTTGCCCTAAAAATTTATAAAAACATGAACAGTTTTGTACCTGAGGCTCTAGGTGATTCTCCTCCCACCCCTACTTCTCTGTGGAGGAGTTGTAAGAGAAAGTTTTGATATTATTTCAAGGACTGCTGGAATGTATCTAGAGGTGTTAGGAGTGAGTAGAGTACAGAAAAAGACAATAGGAGATACTTTACTGTCATTGGTGCATATTATGGGAGATTACTTCTGAAATTGCATCAGATTAAAATGCTGTGGTTTTATTTTGTCTTTTAAAAAACCCAAACAAATAAACAAAAAGACCCAACCAATCTGTGGCATATATTTAAATACAAAAAGCTCAAGTATTAGTTTTTTCCTTCTTTCCAAAAAATTAATAACTCTGTCATGCTTTCAGAACACAAAAGCACTGTGGTGATGAGTATAATAGAAAAAGTTGCAAATAATCAAAACATATTAGCAATTCTGGATGTATTTATTAGTTCTTAATGTCAACAAAAGCGTCTTTAAAAATAAAGGAACATTCTTTTGTCCTGAGAAAACAGATTTGTTTTAAGCCCACTGAAATGCACAACGAAGAGGGGAAAAAGCGATATCTCCACCGGACTTCTTATTTTCGACATCTGGTTGTGGTCCATTGGGAGAAATGTAAGTAACAGTTTACCACATGGATTACAAATGTGCTGAATTGCAAGAATGAATATTAAATGAAAATATCCATAGCACCTGCAGCTTGTCCGGGAGAATTCCCCTTGTGTGTTGTGGGTGGGTTTTCTGAAAAACCCCCAGTGAGATGCGAACTGCAACTGCAGCTGCCTGTAGTAGCAGCTTGTCTAGTGTTACCGAAGAGTTTGCAGATTCTGTTCCCTCCAATGAATCAACATTGATCAGGGCTGCCAACATGCTAAAAAAAGAAAGGGTTGGAGCAGAAGGAGGGTTGCAGGGGAAGGATTATGAACATTATGATTATTCCCACAGGTTTTGGATGATCAGGAAAAATTTTAAAATAGTAATTAAAAAAAAAAAAAAAAAGAGGAAGAAGAAAAGGAAAATGAAAAGGCAAGCAAAATGCTTGATGAAATATAAAGCCAGTTTGATATAACTGGGTGAGAAAGAAGCATTTTCTCTGTCAAAAGGTCAGTTCTGTTTTTTTATGAATAGAAGCCCTGCAATTTGTGTTTTGCTGACTTTACACGCATTCTGTATATACTGAGCACTGTACACATGTGATACTTGGCTGGATTTCAGATGTGGTGCTAGAGGGGATTAAACAGTGGGGAATGTTTCCCCTTTAGTATTAACTTTTTATTTTAGAGAGACTGAGCTAATTCTACATGAACATGCCTTGAAAACAGAATGGCTCATTAAGAAGTGTGTGAGTCTCCATTTCAAGTTCACCCTCCAAAGAAATGGTGAAGAACAGACTCCTCATGCTTCATATCTTTTTATCAGGCCTCTCTGAAGAGCACTTGCACATTTAGGCATAGCATAGTGGAAATCAAAGGCAGACCAATGCTGGCAGCACAAAAAGGGAATTGCTGGTCTTTCCTTTGGGTTTTATAATGTCAAGATGATAAAAATATGAACGTCAAGTAGTACTTAATTTTTTTTCTTACTGAAAGAAAATAATATTTTTAGCTGTGAGAGACTGCCAAATTATTCTGTTTTGGAATTTGTGTAGGATCTTGCTACTATTACAGAAAAATGAAAAATTTCAGTGCACATTTCCTTGGACATCTATGATTCAGGTCCTCAAAGAAACCTGTCTTGCACAAGGATTAGAAAAGAGTCACACAGCAAACACTTGTTTACTCCAAGGCAGCCTGAATGGGTGCCTACCTCCAAATGGTAGTTTTACTCCGGAGATGACACTCCTACCTTTGGTTCTAGCCTCCTGCGCAAATATTTGGAGCACGTCTAAAGAAGCCCATTGAGTTGAACTGTTTATATGCAGTTCCAGGTTTTGCATCCCTCAGTTTTATGTCTCTGTGAATCACAGTCTGATGCTGACAGATGGGATATGGAACACACCACCTCAGTAGTGCAGGCTCCAGCTGGATGCTCCTGACATTGCTCATGACAGTATTAAGGTCCACATCCTGAAGAGGAGGAGGGAGTGAATCAGAAGAGGGAGCTCTAGCTGTGCTAATGAGGTCAGAAGGGGCTTTGTGTTGGGGTGTACCAAAAGATGGAAAAGAGAGTTCTTTATCTGTTTTTCATGAAGAAGAGGTTTATCCCTTTCTGCCCCTCTGGAAGTCATGTTTTCATCCAAGTTTAATAGCTCCCAACAGACTCTCCAGCAACCTATTTTGCTGTGCTTCTTGTCTCCCTCCCTCCTTCCCTCCCTCTTCTTTCCTTTCCAAGCTAATCCCAGGCATGCCACCAGCAAAGAATTGAGCTATCCAGGGATCTCTGAAGGGAAAACTTTCTTATTTTTGGTCAAAACCTATCATGAATTCAATTTCTAAGCCTATTGTGCAATATCTTATTAATCTACAAAGGAGAATTTCTATATAATGGTCTTTAGAGACATTGCAGGCCTTGGGACAAAATTTGTAAATTAATCAGAACTGTAAATGTTCCCAAGTAAGGGGCAAACACTGCCTGTTCCCTGTAGTGAAGTGAAATTCATTCCATGAGAGAGAAAAGGTTTCTTGTCATGTGTGGCCTTTTGTAGACATTTCCTTACTTGTCATTTTTTTCCCAGTGAAGATTCAAAAGGAGTCAGCAAATATGGTGCTTCTGAGTCCCACTGTCCTGGACTGGACATTGTCACTGTGAGGCACAGTGGAGGAGACTGCAGTAAGGAACAAGGGCTTTGTCTGCTTGGAAGCTTCAAGAGATGTTTGTTGTGTGGCACTTGGGGAAGGGCCCTTGTGCCTCATCCCAGTCCTGTGAAGTGTTGTGTTCAAAGGGATGTGCAGACTCCTTAGAAACACCATCATGCTGGCAGAACTCTCATGTTTTCTATGTTTCGCAATAAATTTGTTTAATGTTTCACAGGCAAAGTTGCTTTCTGCAGGCTAGGATCAACTGTTGTATTTAGTGCTACACAGAAACAATCTAAAAAATGAAAAATTGATCCTGCATTTTTAAATTCTTTTATACAAAGGCTCCTGGGATTTGGTCAGGAGCAGGTGTTCTGCACACTGCAGTCCTTCTTTTTTGCTACTGGTTATCGTGTTATTAGAAATTGAATTAATCATAACTTTTAGCCCATTGTGACTCATACAAAAGTTAATTAAAAGCTTGACTAATCACCTCTGGAGGTGCCTCATCTTTCTCTAGGGGAAATCAATGGCCTTGAATAACCAACCAATAACCAATCAATGACCTTGAATAACCAATAGCCTATGCAGATGTACAGTTGTCCAAAGCATAAGGAAGATGCTACTGCTCTGCAGGGTTGCAGCAGGAGTAAGGGATGAGAAATGGTGAGGGGTTGTTCATGTGTCATAGATTGAGGTGCACTAATCAGAGGGAGATCTTTATTGGTGGGAAAGCACAAAAAAAATAAAATAAAGCTATAAAGCACATAGCCCTACAATACCAACTTTAGAGAACAGTGTATTTTGTGCACCCTAAAAGGGCTCCTAGTGACAGACTGTTGTCCCAGGGCACCTCCAAGGGCTGTGGTGGTGCTTTCTGCAGTGGGCTCTTGGTCACCTCTCCAGGAAATTCTCAGCTTGGCCTTCCAACACACAGTGCAAGGACATTTCCTAAACTGTGAATAAACAATAAATATGTCTGATCAGTGGCATATTCTCATACCAACCACTCCAATAGACACCATTTTCCTCACAAAAAATCCCTTATGTGGACACCTGCATATGAGTATGTGGCAGAGCCCATGAGGTTGCATATGATGAGTAAGTTAATTGGAAAACTAGCCATTCCTCTTTGGGGTTTTTAATATTTCGTCATGAGTTTACTGGAAGTGTGCAGCTGAGATCTATATTACCACAATGGTTACACATGTGACTTTTTATGGACAAAAATTGAAAGAACCTATCTTTCTGGTTAGTGAAACCTTAATTACTCATTATTCCCTGCTCTCTCCTCTGCACACTCCTTGGAGCCTGATGGTGAGCTGCATAGAGGTGTTTCTTTTACAAGGGCTATTATAGAGACACCTGTTAGGATTGATATAGTTAATACTGCATCAACATTTCCATTGATTTGGTTTATAACCCAGCTGTAAAAACTCCTTTTAGTGTGAGAACTGATGAATGATGACTGAACCAAGGAACTGAGGAAAAATGATTGTAGCTTACTAGAAAGCAACATCAAATTAGGTGAATTAGACATAAAGAAGTTTCAGAAGCTTGGTTTACATATTTATAATGTGAAAAATATTTCTTTTTATAATGAAAGCATGGAAGTTTTTTAGACACAAAAGTCTGCTCCCTCTGTGTACATTTAAAAAAATAAGTAAATCAGGGTTTTTCATGTGGACAAACTGCTCCTGTTAGCAGTTTGACTAATTATTTTGCATTGGGAAATTCACTGGTATTTTAACAGCAAATTCGTAAAAAGTTATGATTTAAGATATAATGTCCTCTCTGTTTTGGCCAGATTGAAGAATCATTTGATACTTTCTGGGGAGGGTGGAAGAAATATCATTGATATTTTCTCCTCTGTGAGATGGGTAGGTAATATGGGAAACATAGACTTTGCACTACTGTTTATAAAGCGATGGCACAGAAGTTCTGTGTGCTCTGTACAAACAATCCACAGAAACAAGTGGCCCATGTGAAACAAGACTTTGCAAGGTGCTTCATGTACTAAATAATGTCTCACCATCCCAGTCCTCTCATGGTCCAAAACCACAAAATGCAACCACATATTTGGCTAATAATCTTCCAAACTGAGAAGAGGACCATTAAGGGAGGTCAGATCTGGTTTTAAGCTCAGAAGAGTCAGCCATTTCAGCAGTAACAGAAACCCCTCTCCAAGTGGTCCGAGCGTGTGCCCTGAGTTCCATCCCTTCTCCAGCAAAGGTGGAGTCAATTGCAGGCTGGCAAATTTCACCTGCTGGACAACAACAAAAGAAGGCAGTGGTGTCCCAGGGATGTGAAATTACAGAGAAGCTGGTCTCAGTTCTGAAAGAATGCATGTCCATGTGCAAGAAAGGGTGCTGTGTGTGTGTAACTGCTGGTACTGAACCAGAGCTCATTCGTTGCACCTGACTTGGGGCAGGCACTGTTAGTTCCATTACAGTATATTGTAACTTAATATTTACACACGGAAATAACTGAGTGAATGGCCTCAGCCTGGGTGACTTATGCTACACTCATCAAGGCAGTCAATCTCCTGGAGGGTTCCAGATTTGCTTAACTCCTGTGGGTTCGCAAAATGTGATATAAATAATGGGGCTGGCATCACTTTCCTCAACAAGAAGGAAAGACTGATTTTCATAGTAAAAAATATCCATTTGTGAAGACAATATTGTCTAAGGTAAATAGCGAGAGCTGGAGTCTCAAAGGATGTGGAAGTTTAAGAAAATGTGAGATCTGATCCAGAGTTCACTGAAGTCATGGAAAGATTTCCCTTGCCTCTATTAGTGGGTATTGAATGAACCCCTTGGATCAACAGAAATAGAGGAAGAGCCAGAAACAAATTATCATGACAAGTCAGAGTGATGGAAGAAGCACATAGAAATATATGAAAGTGTAATAAATGTGATATAAAAGTAATGCTTCTATTTTAATAGCTGGTGTTTGCTCTTCTAGTCCTCTTGGTTAAGTGCCAGGGTCAAAGTATTTAATGCCCATTCGGCATTTTAGACTGATTTTTGATCACTACTCACTTTCAGTAGCCCATGTTTATTTGGTGTTCTTTATGTGACAACTGTGTCCAAGTTTTTACTGGCGTGTTCCCTATTGGACACCACTGGTGAATTTACTCCAATAGACACCCCCAGAAAGTAAATAGATTTAGTTTCTCAGATCTTTAATTTCACATGATGAGCATGAATATGTTGTACATATTAATTCTAAGTTTCAGGTGAAACAGATGGTTGTACACACATGTGCAGATGCACACAGAGACACAAAAGACCCATCTGTAGATTAAGAAAAAATTCTTGCAAAGAAGACTGGATCATTGATTTTATTGAGCTCAAGTTAATCAGAGATTGAGCTATGCAGTGAAGGATTTGTTTTTACAAGGCAGTACAGAATGAATCTCCACATGAATAAAAGCAAAGGACACTACATTTTTTTTTACAACAGTCATCACAGCCCAGAGTTAAGATGGCATTTAGACAGCTGAATTACAACCAGTGGGAAATGGCTATCTAGATATCTGTACCTGTTTGGGAGAGTTTTGAATAAGATATTTACATTCCTGCTACTCTACAACTGATTGGGATGAAATTTTATACTGTTGGGTTGTTCATTACTGTCACAGTTCAGGCAAATGGTGTTGTCTGCAACCTTCTGAAAATTCAATGGACTGGAAACCTGCACCCTTCTGCCTGCTAAGGACCAGACTTAATGAGATACAGTAGGAGTGCTTTAGCAGAGAATATCCAATACCTTCTTTTCTTTTTGGGAACTTTCCTGCTTCATGTGCAGGGCAAAAAACCACTTTTAGTAAGTTCATAACCTACTTTAGAAAAGCCTGATTAAAGCAGAGCAAAGAGCAGGATGTCTTTATGCATCTGTGAATATAAAAGGGACTTGCTTTACTTGATCTAGCCCACCAAGTATTTTCTATCTTCTTTGTTTTGAAAAAAAAAAAAAAGGCAGGAAAAAATGTGTGGGCAATGTTATTTTAAAAATATTTTTCAGGAAAAAAATCAGCTTGGTACACCAAGTATAATTTTCTCAAGTTTATCTTGAAAAATGTGTTCAAATATACAATTCAGAGATCATTAATTTCATCTTATTAATTAAAATAGTGCTTATATGTTCACAATGACATTCTACTTTATCTTTACATTCTGAAACTTGTTTATAAAACCCCTGAAATTTAAATTTGAAACTAATTTTAGCATGAAGCTTATATTCAAAATTTATGGAGTGTCTGCAATATTTTATCTTTATATATAGAATAATATAGGATAATTTTTTTCTACATCTAAATGTTAGGTAGGAATGGACATAAAAGCTTTAAAAAATGAAGAGAAGGAGCATCTAAAAACAGAACATTTAACCTGTTCCTAACATATAACTTTTAACTGAATCTTTTAATGCTATGTGTTTTTCATACATTACCTTTCATCAAATTTCAGTATTCTATAATCCTTACAATTTCCTGAAAAGGAAGAAAAAGCATAGTTTTGTTTGATGAAATCAGTCTAAAGTCAGATATTTGAGAACTAATGTTTATCATTAAATGAAATAATTTCCCATTCCTCCCAGTTTTCCATGATTTGTTCTCAGATAAGAGTTATGTTTATGACTGGAGAATCTGTCATCAATTCTTTGATAGAATTTGACCTTCTGTGAATAAATGAACAAGGTAATAAACTTCAGCAAGAGGACAATCAGACAGTTTTAAACTGCATTATATAAATCTAATAGAACATTGTATGAGAAATATAAGCACTATTCAGTCACTGATCATTTATTTCCATCATTCCACTGACTGCCACCCTTCCAGGATTAAAAAGTGTAAAGAGGCAGCTTTGTCTAACATGCAGATTGACTTCTAAGAGCTGAGAAACATTTCCTGAAAGGTAAAGAGATCACTTTGAGATTAAATTATGAGGAGGTCAAATCAAGGGTAGTTTTCACTAATAAGTACGTAAGAGTTACAGAGGTACTTAGACACAAACATTCCATTTTTTATTCTGGTCAGAGTGGAAGAATCAACATTACTATTTTGTTACAATACTAGTATTTTGTGCTGTAAATGCTCGTCTACATGGCAATTGTTTGATTGTCATAAGCTTTTTACAAATTTTACCATTCCTAAGGCAGTTTATGTATGTCTTGAACAAAATAATTTATACAAGAGATTTTTATTTCCTTTTAAATCTTTGGTAATGATTGTCATGATGGAAGTTATAATAGATATCCTCATGACCAGGTAGAAAAACATGCAACTTTCTTAATTGAAAAGGGACTTATGGGACTACATGTTTGGTAAAAGCAGTCTGGGAGAACAAAAAAATGTATTTGGTATTAGAATTAAGTAATCTATATGGATTGTCCCAACAAATAATAGAGTGTACAATTTAGTGCGTGCAATAATGTCACAATATCAATGGCATCTGATCACTCAAAGTTACAAGTTGCTTTTGGTCTGAAAGGGAAAACTCATTTTGGCATTTCATCATCACATTTGTAGTCATGGTCATGATTCATGCACAGTTTTAATATGACCAACTAAAAATCCATAGAGAATAACTTAGATAATGGAAAAACCATTTTGTGGTTTTGTTCTTGGTTTGGGTTTTTTTTTTTGTTTGTTTGGGTTTTTTCTTTCATTCTTTTTTTTTTGTTTTATTTTCTTTTTTGTGATTTGATTTCTGTTTTGGCTTTTTATATACATAAAAACCAAGATCCTCTTGTAACTTCTGAATTTTGGAAAATGGTCGACTATCACAAAACCTGATTTTCTATGATGAGTGTACTGTGTCGAGGATACAGATAACCTTAAAATATCAGGAAGGCCTCTCTTAGCTTCCAGTTTAGTCACTTTTCCAAAAGAATTTCCCAGAACTTGGTTGCCAGACTCTAAGTCTCCAGTGATCCCTTTCTCATTGTTGTTTTCAAGTAGTGTATCCTTTTTATGAAATTTGGCTTGGGAACGATGCTGATCTTGACAAAAGTGAGGTGGAGATTTTAGTAATTCATGCCAGAACTTTGGCTGCTACTCCTGTTTTGTAATCACCTTATCTATCAGGGGTTTGTATTACCCAATCAAACTAACAAAATAAATAGATACCCCATTATGATGCACACCATGTTATTCTATTTTGCTAATTTCTTGAAGGATTTTTGGCTGTCGTTAGCTGGAATGTTGTGTCTTTTTTCCCAGTATCATTCCTGAAGTCTATCAAGTATCATTTTTTATCTAGCTGAAGCATGTATCATGTATAAATATTAGTGACCTAAAGAGCAACTCACCAATCTCCAAACAATTAGAAAGATTCTGTGAATGTTTATTAGGTCAGTCACAGAGACATGGCACTTGTGTTTAGCATTTAAACTTCTCGTCCTAATAAACATATTCCAGGTTTAATCCTATTTCAGACTCAGTTGAGTTCAGCTTGGGTTTAGTTCTTCAATAGTACTCTGTACAGACTGTAACTCAACTATATTATTTCCTGCCATAACCCATATCTCATCTTCAGGTCTGAAGAATAAATAGAGAGTTTTGAGTCCTAAATTAATTGTGTTTCCTTTACAAATTACACAAGGGGTGGTCAAGATGGTTTGTGGATCAAGCAAAGCAGAAATAAAGTCTGGTCACTCCACATACTTTTATTATTTTTGTTATGTGGGTTCATAAAGAACCAGGCTGTTTTAATCTGATTTATGTTGACCAGGTCTTATTCTACACATAGTCTGTGGAATTGTTTTAAGTGATAGCTGCTTGGTGAATAATTATATTTTAAGCCATGATGCAGTTTTAGATTAGTTTACTTAATGTTGAACAGGTCAGCGTTGCTACAGGTATGTGTCTATGGAAGCTGTTGTCATCACATCAAAAGTGCTAAACAGAAAAGAATTTAAGAACCCCTTACAGTAAGCAAAGCTTATTCTGTGTTGGTTTTGTGAGTAGAATTTTATTTTACTAAGAAGTTTTTCTTTTTGGATTTTTTTTGTGTTTTTGGGGGGGATTTTTGGTTTGTTTTTTGTTTGTTTGTGTTTTCAGATGTGCAGACTGCAGACCTCATCTAATTTGTGGAGATTTTGGCTTTGTTTATTTGCTGGAGGTTTTTTCCCTACAAAAAGCCAATGGATAAGAGAGAGTTTGACTCCATAGCTCAGAGCCCTGCAGCTTTGGAAGTTTCCAGCTGCTGTGCTGGTGAGTGGAACTCCCAACTCCTTTTTGATGGGGGCTTTACCTTGTGATGCACAGAGAGAGTAGGAGTCTCAAAAACCAGAACATAAGGCAACAACCTGCCCAGTCTGGAAGTGTTGAGAAGAGGGAAGGTAGGAACAGATCCTGTGGCTTAAGCCCTATCCTCTGCTGTACAGAAATGCCTACAGCCAGATCCAAGACAATGAACCTTGAAAGAGGTAATGAAGAAATCCCTTTCAAAAGAAGTACTATCTGTCTTCCTAAAAGGTCAAGGAGAAAAATCACTTCTATCTTGTAAATTGGTGGTTGTTGAGAGCATAATTTCTGAGGTTAGAGACCCTCATTTAAGACCCCCCTCCCCAACATATTTGTGCCTACAATCTTTCCTTGCCTGGGGGAATCAATGAATTACACTGCATTATTAAGTGCTAATGGCTTTAGTGGATGAAAAATGAAACAAAACAAAACAGAAATAATCTATAACCAAATTGCTTCTGACAGAGTCTCTCTGTTTTGCATATAATTTTGCACAATTCCCATATTTTTGGTTTGAGAAAATAATGATAAAAAAAAGCAGATGAGCATCTTAAGTATGTTGCACATTAATATGGAAAAAATTTCTGTTGAGTACATTCCTAAGATAAATGCAGTTAGTTCAGTAGAGTTTAGAGGCATGAAAAAAAAGGGAAAAAATTGGAGGGTTTTTTTTTACTGCATCATTTCTTGCTGTGTGAGTTGTGAGAAAAATTTGAGTTTCACCTCAATTAAATATTTCAGACAAAATCCATAGCATGGAACAAAGTTATAGAAAGACATTTGCAACATTTCAGTTTTGCAACACTTCTTTTACATTGCCAAAAATATTGCATCTTTTGCTCGTAAGTTTTACTCCTGCCTGACAAATAAACAGTGAATTCAGAATTTCGACATATTTCTCAGGAAGTAATTTTGTTCATGCCGGTAAATATATAATGAAATATTTAATTTCTGAGAAATGTATTAGGCTGTGTGCATCTATGAAAACTGTGTATCTTCTTGAACCATTATAGATTCTTGCAGTGTTATGAGAAATATATCTTTCATATAGAAGAATTCAACCACTTTGACTATATCTATGCCAGTAAATAAGATGACCAGAGATCATTGCCACCTCTGGTGCTAAAATTATGTTGATAAAGTCTTTTTACTCCTTTGTCCCTGAACCATCATACTGAGACAAATACCCAACATGTCAAGTCCTGATGATGTCCCAGCTGTCAGGGACACTCAGTCTTGGTAAAAAAATTGTCAAAATTTTGGAAAATTTGTGTAAGACCCTTCCATACTTGACTTCATGCCCTAGCTCTGGTCTGTGTATTCTTTTGGATGTGACTTAATAACTGAGTCACTTGGATAAATGATTTGCACTTGCAAGTCACTTGTAATGGTAAATAGGAAAAAATGTCTGAACAGATGAGCAAAGTTCAGACTTTAAGAAATGGGGTGACATAGATAACCCAGCCACGCTCTTCTCCATCATTGCTTCCCTCTGAATAAATTAATTGTATTTTGGAGGAGGAAAAGGAGAGTGAGGAGTACACAGCGTTTCATTCATGTCTGTAACCCCCAAAGCTGCTCCTGTCAAGATCAGTATTGCAGGAGCCTTTTGTCTTTAGTAATGACTAAACAGTTTTCTCTGGAAAAGGTGTCAGCAAGAAATTGCTCCTTGTTTTTGTTCCTAGTAAATGGAAGAGCCTGGAGCCTTCAGTCTGACTTTCCAAGTCTCCACAGTGATCTGGTTTTGCTCCCTTCCACACAGTGAAATAGGCAAAGGGCAGCACAGGGCTGGCTGGGTTAGTGCTATGAACATCAAGGTCAAAGATATTCTGGAGTTTTCCCTGTGTAAGTGCGGAGCAGGGTACTTAGGGAGAGAACATACTGCAAAATTAGGATTTCCATCCCTGTTGCAGAGATAATGCAACAATTATGCTACTTGCAGTTTAAGGGCTAAAATAAGAAAATAATTTTTCTATGTGTTCTTAGAGGGGGCAGGAGGGAAGTGATCAGGAATATTTTTTAATTACCCCCCCCCAACCCTTCCCCAGCCACCTGCATAAAAACTGTGCATACAGTGTACAATACATGCAATTTATCATGGTTGTGAGTAGACTGGAGTGAGCTAAACTTTCCAAACACTGTTCTTGCTGTGGAATGCAGCCATTCTTCATGATAGTCTTCAGGGCATAAGTATTTCTAAACCCAAAGTGTTTCACAGCATATTTTAAATAATCAGTCATCATATTAAATGTTCTCAGTGACTGCAGTGTTTCTGTGTTTGAGCTACTTCTTATTGCAGAATAATTACACAACAACAGTAGATAAAATAGCTATTTCACCCCATTACTAGCTTATCAAAATGTTAGTATTTTCTCCCAATTATTTTATTTCAATGTGTGCTTGTGAAAAATATAAAAGTGCTGGGCTTAAAAAATACAAATCTTAAACCAGAGTTGTAACCAGCATTATACTTGGAGCTCTGAACTAGCCTAAAAAATTGGTTTAGGATAAAAATATAAATTCTCCTAATAAGGAAAACTGTAAATGGTAATGTTTAGATCTGTAGCATATGTGCAATGCAATTCATGTCAAATGAATTAAGTAGTGTAAACTGGTCATTATGAGTCCCAATGAAGCCAACGGGAAGAGAAACGATCACAGGAGCACATACAAGCGCAGGACAATTAATTCCTTGTCTTTAAGACAAGTATTTTTTTATGATTAAATGAGTTAGATATTTGGATATTTGAGATATATACATCAATATTTACATATAGTAAAAATATCTTAGAACATGACATATTTATAAAGTGTATAAATATGCTTTATTTATAAGCATAAATAAATATAGGTTTGGGGTATTCCTCTCTTGAGGCACAGAAACTACAAAAACTACATTCATGAGGAAGCAAGATAAAAGGACCCGTGGGGTTTTTGTTGATATGCTCGTTTTTCTTAAATATTACTGTTTTAGAAAGATGGAGTACTTGTGTTTCAAAAGGGTCCGGGAAGCATCAAACATTCTCCTCTATTCAGTTCATCCAGTGGATCCAACTTTGAGGCTGATTCTTAGGATATAATCAAATTATCACCATGTTCAGTGAAATTTTGGATTCAGTCTGGATGACTGAAATGAGACCAATTTTCAGATAAGATGAAGTATGAAGTGCTAAAATGAGGTTTATGGAGCCATGAGGAACACAGTCTCTGTTACTCCAATTTATGTAAAATTCATGGGATTTCATGTTTAATAAGAATATTGGACTTTTTGAGGGAACCTTAAACACAGTTTTGAGTAATCCTTTGCTGATTTGTGCTTTGCATTCTCACATGATTTTGACAATGAACCAGATAAAATTTGGCAGTTTTGACTGTGTTTCATTTTGATAATTTGAGCTTATTTGGACCTGAAACACAAGCAAAACTTGTAGCTGTGGACCCACCCAGAAAGAAACTGAAGAAAATAGTGACCCAGCCCTCCATAAAATTAAATTAGGGATTTTCACATTATTCTGACTTTGGGATATTAAAATTAGGGGAGATGAATCCTGCACCCCAGCCACACCACTGCTGGTGACAAGAAGCAATAGCTTCCAAGATGTAGCTTATTCCCATATTTTCTCAGTTGTTTCTTACACACATGCAGTTGAAATGGCAGAGCTCTAACACAGGGGGAAGCCAGCTCTACCCCTACACCAATCTGCTCACCTGTCTGCCAGGTACCACCAACTGCACCCATCCAAACCCATCTCCTCTACTTAATAAACACTCACCTATGGCGTGTTTCACTTCAGCAAGCTTTTCAATGACTGAGGCTTTTTGCCTCCTGATGCTGGTCCCACATCTCAGGCAGGAGAACAGGCCTTGAAAACAGCTGGTTTCTGGCAGAAGTTGGAAAGCCAAGATGTTTCTGCACTCAAGTACTTATCTGAAGGATCTGTCTGCAGCTCTACTAAATGCCTCTGCCTTGACAGACCTGGCAACTGCTGCTGTTGTGCACCACTTCAGCAGGCTGGAAACTTCTGCAGCACACCAAGCAAAGCTGTGTATCAGTACTAGCTGTCCCACCCTGCCAGCAAGCTTATGTCATGCTCGAGAGGTATGACATGGAGTGAAGTTTTAGTTTTGTGTTACCACAGGCATAAGAAACAGTACAAATACAGATTAAAAACAAAGAGAGAACAAAGTCTTGCTCAAGTGAATGGGATTATAAGGATGACACTTGCATGGACAGATTTTACATAGTTTCAAGTCATCTATAGTTTATCAGTGTATTTTCATTTATTCCAGTGATTCACACCCTTTGTCATTTTAGCTGAATTTGCCAGTGATGGAGAACTGAACTGTCACTGCTGATAACAGTTCTGGTGATCTATCCATGAAATGTAACCACACTAAAATGACTAGTTTGTTGGGTGTTTTTTCTGTTACACCTTTGGGCAGCCTGTCACTCTTCATTGTTGCTTTCAGGGCTTAATTTTAAAGAAAAAAAAAAAAAAAGCCTTTTCCAGATGAATGAGAATGCCATTTAACTTGTTGGGTTTTTTTTTTTTCTTTCATAATCATTCTTCTTCTTGTATGTGGTTCAGAAGTTTAATACGTTTTTGACTTCAATACCAAAATAGGAATAAATTTAACCTCAGATTAAAAAAAAAACATGCATGGTGAACAAGCAGTATACAGTCTGACAGTGTTTTCTCCAGGAGAAAACACTTCTCAAGTGGTCAGGTTTCTAAGGGAATTTCAGTGCAAAACATACTTTTTGCAAATGGT
Organism: Poecile atricapillus; assembly: GCF_030490865.1. Taxonomy (NCBI): domain Eukaryota; kingdom Metazoa; phylum Chordata; class Aves; order Passeriformes; family Paridae; genus Poecile; species Poecile atricapillus. The sequence continues at coordinate 10,700,091 of NC_081251.1, forward strand.
CAGTTGTAGTTTCTAAGTTTTTCTGGCACATGTCATTCATAAGTAAGATTTAAGAAATGTTCTGCCCAAATTTAATTCTTCATGTCTTAAAGCATACCCCAAGCTTAAACATGACAATGCTGCAGGCATCACAAAGAAGCAAATCATAAGCAGGCATAAAACACTAGTTATATTGACTTAAAGGACTCTTGGGTTGAACAAAGGAATAAAAACCCCAAGAGTAGTCTTAAGGGTTGCCCAGTAAAACAGCAGCAGGGGACAGAGTGAATGGCAAGTCGTGTGCTTCATTTTCTCACTACAGTGAGCAAATATGGATTATGAAATTACATGAAAGAAAAAGGTCTTGCAGCTCCAGGAAATACAGCCCTGGCCTCCAGCAGGAAGAGCACCTACAGCACAATCTGACCCCATCAGGTCAGTGACCTGTTACCCACCTGAAGAAACACACTAGAATAAATGAGACAATTCAGATGGTCGGCTTCCTAGAAATGTTTGCTACTTAAAATTTTTGGGAGGCCAGTATGAAACAGAACTGTAATTGATGTGGGGGAAAATCAAAGAAAAATTCACCATGTCCTTTACCCTGTTTCACCCATCTTCTTTCTTTCCTTCATCTCATTCCATTCTTTATGACTGGGGTGGGGGGATGACTTAGCTAGGATGTTTCTTTGAGGCCATGAAAAGGAGAAGGGACATAATGAGTTCTAATGATTAAGACCATGTACAATAGACAATTTCAGATAACCCAACATTTTGTCATAGAGAGAAAATACTAATTCCAAATGAAGACAGTGTCTTAGGACAAAACCAGGCAGATAGTCTTGAGAAAAACCTCCCAAAAGGAGAGGAAGAGTCCACTTCATAATTTGACACTGAATGCAAACATGCAACAGGATAAGGGAGACAGAGCCAGCAGGAAGAATCTCAAGCTACAATGAAAAAGAAAACTAAACTCAGCAAACTTTCCAAGGTGAAGCCAGACTTTGAAGAAAGAAGAAGGGGAAATAAAGAAAGAGAGGGAGAAGCATTACGCTGCTAGACCTTTGCATTCATTGTAGCCAAGATATTGGAACAGCTAAAAAGGAACTTTGGAGTCAGATACATTTTAAGTTTCTGTTTTCATATTTCATTTTTTGTTTCCAATTTTACAGTCAGAAATTCATCTCACGGTTTGCTAGGACACATTTCTTTCCTTCTTTAGTCTTGTCTTGTGTAAAGAATGGGCTGTTTTGGCAGGAGGCATGCTATGGAGAAATAACCTGTGATGCTGGATTAACTCATGCTGGACATGGTCCTTTACCATGTGATGAAGGAGAGCAATGGGTTTAGGGTGCAGAATGTCTTGGGAAGTTCTTGCTAGACACAGCCCCCACACAGGCTCAAAAACCCCCAAGGTTCTCAGACACCTAATTGAGCCAATAAGGAACTGGGTAAACTAAAAGCTGTGTAAACTTGTATATGAGCAAAAATGAGGCAGAGTGAAAATCACAATTAAACAAGGTTTTTTGTTTTTTTTTTTTACTCTCCCAAACTCTTTCAGATGTTAGAGCAAATAAACAGCATGTGAAAATTTTGTTTTGTTGTTAAACCTGACATCAGGTTCAACTTTACCCTGATTTTCTACCTTTCCTCCTTACTAAAACTATTGCTTGAGGTTTCAAATGTCAGTTTTAGCTTTCTGTTAAAGGTAAACGCATGCACGAGATCATTTTTGTTACAGTGAGTAAGATAAAATGTAGCCCGGCTCAAATAGAATGGGAATTTTTACATTTTAACAAAAAAGTATTTGTTTTCCTTTGTGTTGGCATCAATGGCAGCTCTTATATGTAATAGCATTAGCACTGGTAGCTGAAGTTCCCACAAGGAAATGATTCAAGACAGATGATAATAAAAAATGGGGAGAAAAAAATGGGATGTGGTTACAGCAGCAAAAATCTCACTTATTAATGTTACGTGTTCACTGCAGTTGCTCAGCTGGTGTCCCCAGTCTGGCAACAACAAAGCCTTCCAAAGCAAATGGAGTGATACCTTGGTCTAAGCAAGATGAATTGCAGAGCTAGAGATTAATGTGTGTGCTAATTGTTGTTCTTCTTAGTCTGATGAATAGCTCACTTGGCAGGGTGATATCCAATATCCTTCTTGTGCCTTACTACAGTTCCCTCTTTGCTTCACTCCGTTCATGGCTCAGTGTGCTCAGTGTCTTCAGAACCATACCATGTCCCCACAGAAGCCCTGTCTTACACCTGTGACTCAGACCTAGTTATTGTAATTCTGTTCATCATAATACACTATTATAAAGCTAAAGTTATTGGTGCAACAAAATATGGAAGGGTATTTAAATTAGCAAGGACAAATTAATCTTCTTTCACTGTAGACATTTATGGTGTGGAGTGTGATCCACAGGAACCATTCTAGGTGTCACCCTGACACTGAGATCAAGATAACCTTATAAACATCTGTTCACTGTCCACAAAGGGAGGGGAGCTGGGATGGAGACATTTCCATCAGTTGAGATGGATCCTACTCCAAGTGACTAATCTCAGCTGGGAAAGGTAAGTTTTTTTACTGCCTTGTGTTCAGATCACTGACGGTCAGAATGAGCACTGGATTGCAGTGTTAAATCAGATTAGCTGAGGTCATGAGAGATGCAAAGCAGGGTGGAGTGTGAGCATTTAGAGAGTCAGACCCTGGTTACCTGCCCTCTCCAGCTGAGTCCTGTCCCTGCAGGTGTAGGTGCCCCTTCACTGTGTAGTGAAGGTGTCTCTTCACCACACACTGTGTGGTGTAGGTCTCTCTTTTCACTGTATCTTACAACATTCTGCTCAATGATGAGCATCTGTCTCAATTTAGATGCTGTGGTTCTAAGACTGATGTTTGCCATGAAGGTAGGAGGATGGACCAGAGACAGTGAAATAAAAGGTGAGTACTTTTACTGTCTGTGCCAGACAGTAATAAAGGTCACCACTTGCAGCTGACACTGGTGCAAACAGACCTTTTTAGCTCTTTCCTACTATTGTTTAAACTAAACTGCCTGAATTCACACTGATTGGGCAATGAAAAAATACTTGCATGGGCAGGGATCTAAAGGGATGCCAAAGCTGAGTTATCAAATGAATGCTTGGGTTTCTGGAGAACTCATGAGCTTCCATGTAAGGGAGCTAAGGTATCCCCAGACAGGATTGTTTTCTTTCTGGGAGAAACAGAAAATTATAAAATTCAAACAAGGAGAAAAATAGTATTAGAGGCTGATGAGTGATTGATAAATGAAGTGGAGAGACCGTGCAGTATCATGATACTTGTAAACACCAAGTTTAAAGACATAAATATGCAAGTGAGGGATTTCTGTGTGATTTTACATTGTGTTTATTTTGTCTAATTATTCAGCCATGCAGATTGGATCTGCCTTGAAGACTTCATGTCAGAAACCACACAGTTTGATTAGGCTTGGAATCAGTCAGTTGGCCAGAAATGCTCATCACTTCCTCATTGTATCCTTGCTTTTTCAAGAAAAATACAGACACTGCCCAAGACAAATTTTCTAAATGGAGTTTTGTGGAAAGCAGTGGTTCCTATAGCTACCATGATTACCATGAGTTAATCATTCATAAACAATTCAGGGGGACCCTGAATACCAGCCCACCAGGAGAGATGACTGGCCGGAGCTTGGGAAACAGCAAAATCAAAAGTTGTCCTCTTTGAGGTTTCATCTGGCTGCATTTCAGGCTACTACACAGTTTCATTTGTGTCTCTCTATTTGTATTCTCTATCACATATTATGCTTAAACTGATCCATTTTATAACCTGTGCACTGGATGTGAGCACCTTGTTTGGAAAGTTTGTTACCTGCATGTCAAGGCTGAAACTAGGAAAATTATTTCAAAATCCAAGCAACACCATAGACAAACTCACCAAAGAGTACCTTATCTCACATTTCAGCAACAAAAGCAAGGCTATATCACTTCCCATTTTATGTGTAAGAAGACCCCAGGCCATAAAAATCAGGAAAAACTGGACTAATGAAAAACTTATGTAAGAAATGAGGAAAATTTGTAGGGCCAAGTACACATTCATTTCATAATTCAGATCCTGTGAGATGCTTCTCCACTAGTTGGCAAAACATTTCTCCAAGCTTTGCCTTGACTAGAAAGTGATGTTTTTAACATGATAATGAGCTTAGCATCAGTTTTCAAACCCTTATCACAGAATTAGAGCTGAAGTAATTACAATATAAGATTTATTTGTGTCTTCTCTTGGTCAGTTAGCAATGATCAACATGGTGTCAATTAAGTCAAATCTTCTCATGTGTTCAAAGTTTTGGTTATAACATTGCCTAGAATTTTTTTTTTTTACAAGCTGTGACATTATATTTCCCCATGGATCCCCTCAAGGCTGATGATAGTGTTTTAGCCATGAATTTTTTTGTGGGTTTTCATGCATTTCCCGAGTATGATGAATTTCCAAAGAGCTATGATGAGATGATCTGTTTGGAAACTGTTTTCTTGTTTCTGAGGAATTTGCTTAAGACCTTATTGATATGAAAACCTCTGGCTTCATGTACCTGAGAAATTTTGAATAATTTTCATTGTGACCTTGGTACTTGTGAAACCTTGTGACAATTAATCATTGACATTCAGTTACATTTGGGCATTTAATTTCATTGACAGTTTCAAAACCACTGTAATACATGGTTGTCAATGTCCTTTACCAGTGTCTCTTGATTTAGTCAATTCTATTTCCACTATCAAAAGTAAGTCTGGCCTATGGTTTTAAAGTTGGAGACATGATCATGATTAAATCTGAAGTTTCCCAACACCAATGAGCTGTAGATTCTCATCGATCTATTCACTGAAGCCCATAGCTCCAGCTTGATCTAGAACTGTTTTGGCATTTTGTTTTAGGGTTTTGCTGTGGGTTTGGTTGGTTTATTTATTTATGTAAGAAAATAACCCCAAACACATAATTTCTCTTTTTATCTGGGTAAACTGAAGCCTGGAGAGTTCAAATGGCTTTGGCAAAGCCAGTGCACAGCTCAGGGCAGAGCAAGACCAGCACTCAGACTTGTACCCCACACTCTCATTGCCCTGGCAGATGTTCAGATATCTCAGTGCTTTTCAAAGTATGTGAGTACTGCCAACCTTGTGTTATCAATTCAGAAACCAGGAAAATGAACAAAATCTGAGATGTAACTGAGATCATACAGTAGAATAAGGAAACCTAAGAAGATAGTTCAATGCTGCAGCATGAGCAAGAGATGAAGCAGGAGAGAAATAATATTTTATTTATTGAATTAAAATAACTTATTCAGATATAGCTTTATGAATATTCTCCTGGAAGCCTTGTTTTGTCTAGCAGTGCATTTATTTTCAGTATGGGCTTTTTTACCTTCATTTCTGGTGCTAGGGAGAAGCTGGGAGCATGTCATATTCATTGAGGTTCTCAACTACTGAATAAAGGGTTCCAGTGGTACTCTACCTGACATTTTTAACATCAGAGCAGATACCCTTCAACTCCAGAGGCCTACAAGGCAGAGGCCTCTCCAGAATTTTTTGCAAGCACCAGCTAAAATGCTGTGCTGGGCTTTTGAAACTGAAGCCAAGACAGTAGTGCTGCTAACCTATTTTGGTAGCTGCCTTCTTCTGTCAGAGGTGGCAGTGCTCTGAGGATCGTTCTCAAGGTCCTGACCAGTGCTGCTCACTGCTGTGTGCAGTGTGTCAGAAAGCAACAGAGGGACACCTAAAATTATTCACCTAAGGAAGCATATGTAGAGATGGTGGCAGAGCTGGGTGACATTTTCAAGACATACACATCTTAAACTCGCCCTGCATATGCGTGTGCTCCTGCTCCTTCTTTCTTGACTTGTCCTGGATGGTGACAGTGCTCTGCACATTAAGGGTCATGGTTGCTCTAGGGGTCACAGGAGAGTTCAGAAGCTTGTGGAGTATTTTTTACAAAAACAACAACAAAAAAAGATGAATCATATGAAAAGCAAGTTATGCTGTTAACATTTGATTAAAAGCAACAGCCCTTCATTCAAACCCCACAGTCTTTGTCCTTGCTGTACTCAGCATTCAAAAGGGTTTTATGAATACAGAGGGTTGAAAGGGCTCACAGTTTTCAAAAGTGGAAATTTTTATTTCATCTGATTATCTGCCTAAATGTAAATGGGGGTTAGATTAACAGTGAATGCAGATAGAGACCATATCTGCAGAAAGAAAAGGCCCTGCTCTGTGGGTTTTCTTCATCTAGTCTACTACATCTACTACCCCAAGTGATCACATGAGATTTCAAACTCAAATTTGACTCTTCAACATCATGGACTTGGTTATAAAATTATATTATAACCTAGTTTTTGATAAAAGTGGCCAGTAGTGACCTGTGTGAGTTGACTCTAGTTACAATAAAATTTTATAGGCCTAAATAAGATGTAGTTTCTGAAACTAAGAGAAAGCAGGGTGAGCTGGTTGCCAAAAAGAAGCAAAACTGAATAGGTTGCTATTGCTTGTACTGCTCCTTTGGCTGTACAAGTCCAGTGTGGTGAAGTGAGTGGGATGATAAAGCAGAAGGGCAAGAGAAAGGGGGCCAGGACACCAAAATCTCTCTGGTTTTGCATGAAGAAATGAGACATTGATGGCTAGTCCTTTCCATGTAGATGCTTTTTCAAGTTCATTTTGGTTGTAGATTTAGATTTAATGAAAGGTAAAAGTCTGAGGTTACCAGAATAGCTAGTGAACCTTCTGCCAATTAAAGGTTTTGCCCCAAAGACCACACCTTACGATGGCTGAATTTCACTGCCACCCCTTCCAGAGTGTTTTCCCTCTGCTACCTTGTTATTGTAGTGATGGTGGCATTGTAAATTATAGTCCCAGCTGGATGAAGAACCCTTCTGAACTGATCCTAGTGCTGTTCCCTATAGTATTGCTAATGATTACACAGCTGCCTTGTAGGCATTCTAGAGCATAGGCTCATGGGTCTGCCTCCAGCACAAGTTGCAATAAAGTTTATTTTCATTCAAAACAATATATATTGGGATTATTGTCAGAGCAGCCCCAGAGGCTTGCACAGGAGGTCTAGTAAGCATTGGTAAGAAAATTGGAAGCCTTGAGGTTATTAATGTTGCTAGAACAGCAAGCTTAGTGGCCAGCAGAGGTATAATTTACCTACGCTAGCATCACACACTGGAGCAAGGCAATCAAGTAAGAGGTCAGGAGACTTTAACACAACATAAGATAGATATATAGCCCTGAGCCTTTTAGGCCAGATTCTCAGCTGCTGTAAATCAAAGCAGCTTCATGGGAATCAGTGGACCTATACAGTTTTCAATGTGCTAAGAATCTAGCCTATACCCTTTATGGAAGTTATCCGAAGATCTGAAATGAATGCAGCAGCAAAACTCAATTTTTATTTTTGCTTTGTTTTAAAGCCAACACATGACATTTTTAGCTCTGCTATACATTGGTTTGGAGAGCAAGACTAAAGTTTAACACTTTTGGCAAGGACACATCTCATGAAAGAGCTGATGAGATTCCATCAATGCACATTAGCTAATAGAGAGAAAACGTAAGTAGATGCAGAAGGAGAAAATCTGTTTTTAACTGGTTAGTAACCGAAGTTCAGGTAGCATACAGTCTTTTTGCTTGCAGCTGTGGGTTCCAGTCTATAAAACAGAAGTTCATGTTCCTATTTATAAAAATGAGTTTGACCAAAAATGTAATATCAGCTTTTGGAGATTTAAGTGACATGAAAGTGTGCTTTGAATTCATGCCAGAGGATAGAGTGAGAAAGCTGACAGAGATAGCAGAGAGTGTGAGGAAGACAGACAAGTAAAATGCATGCACCATTGACTCACAAATTCACAAGAATTGGTCCTTCTTGGTACATATAGATCCAAGCCACAATTTTCATTCCTGGATTGCAGTCCAAGTCTATGTCTCAGTGCAGTCCCAGAGCTGTTGGAGTTTCAGAGACCGCAGAGGAGGTTGTGTCTCCTGTTTTTTTCAGAATAATTTGTGGCAACTCATAAATGTAAATCCTGTGAATCTCTAACAGACACTTCAATCTCCAGCAGTATTGCCTTCTGTTCTCAAGAAGATCTTATATTTACTGATTTATCACAGTTAGATATAGTACCTGCCACAGGAAGAGGCTTTTACTACATTTCTCTGATGAACAATTTAATATGGAATGCAAAGAAATTCAAGAAGCACTAAGTTTTTTATTTTTGAAGTGGGGAGATCAGCCTGTTAAACAATCAATTTGCTTGTCCTACATGTCTGTAGGGACTTGAGCTACTTAATGGTCTTACTTTTTTTATGCTCTCTAGTTGTTCTTGTCCTTTGTTTAGACAAAGACCTGACTCCAGCTGACCTTTGAGGAGAAGCTTAGCTGCTGTCATTTGCATAAATATATCAGTATTTTGAATATTTGTATGTGTTGAAAATCTGAGTTTTATAACTGATTTGATGTTAACAGCCTTCAATAGATGTGCTTTTTCTTAGCCCTGGAGATTAATCAAGTCACATCTTCCAGGTCAACAAGGTATTAAAAATTTGAGATGCTACTTTCAAATAAGATACTGAAAAGCTGGATCAGATGGGGATTTAACAGGTCAGAATTGAAAGGGCTTGTAGCATTTTGTCCATTTCAAAGCTTGTGTTTAAAAAAAGTTTTAAGAAGTTTAAAGTAAAGTAAACTGAAAGGTGATATACCCTGTGCTGAGAGCAGACAAGAGAATAGGAGCTGACAAAAGTGAGTTACAGCTTTCTACACAGCATTCTCCTCCTTCCTCCTTTACTTCAGCTCTCTGTGAATCAGTTTATTCCCAGGTGTGTTTCCATACAGCTTTTCTGGCCAGCAAGAACTGGAATCCTCACACCTACACGTCCCTTCTGTTTGTTTTCTCTGCATTTGCTCTCAGTAAATAGAAACAGGCAGGACCCTGATGAAGTCTGAGAGAGCTACACCCCTTCCATCAAGTCAGGTTTGACTCTTCTCTCCTACCTGCCCACCTTCAGCACTGCTGGGGGCTGCTCCCTCCCCAGCAGCAGCAGCAGTGCAGTCACTCTGCTGCTAGCGGAGTTCACAAATCATCAGGCTCATTAACACAAACTGAACTCCACTGTGACTCAAATTGATATACCAGACAGTCAACTGCAGTTGCTGGGGAACAAAACACTCCAACTGTTCTGTTGCCACCACTGCTGCTGGGGAGGAAACCTCTGGGCAGAGAGCTGGGGCAGAGAGCTGAAGAGCATGACTTCTTAGGTTACACCAAACTGGACCACCACAGAGTCTTTGGAAGTTCCTTCTGTCACTGTCTGGGTTGCCCTGGAACAGGGTTATAAAGCGTGTGTGAGGCCAAGGAAATCTGTTCTTTCATGCTCCTTTGCATGGGTAACTGAAAACCCACAGCTTTACTCAACCATCTCCTCAGAGTGTTTGTGCTCTCTGGAAGGGGAACTGCCTTCCAGAAGCCACTGCTGGTGACACGGGACCAACTGGCACGCTTGTAACCCTTTATTTTTATGTGGGCAGCCTGCCAGGCTGATCAGAATGTAAATTTAACTGTGCTGCTTCAGGTACTGTGAAAACAGTGTGTTTCTGGACCACTGGATGCTGGGCAGTGAGCCACCCCAAGGACCAGGAGCCAGAACCTTGTCTGTTGGCATGTTCTATGGAAAGCATATAGCTGATTCTTTCTTGGCCATTTGTCTCCTGCTCCAAACAAGGGGCAGAAGTTTGAAGTGTTAACCCTTCCAAACATTTAGGAGGGGGTGCCACAGGCATGCATTGACTGCTTCAGAATAAAAAGGCTGGCACACTGTTCCTGTTTAAGGATGGAAACTGATGTCAGGATGCAAACCTTACCTGCATGACATATGAGGGTTTGTTTTCACTGATCTCAGTGAGTTTTTACTTGTTGATACTTAAAAACAACTTGACCCACAGTTCTCCAGATCTGTGAGGATGGGATCAGATCCCATACACTATGTTACAAGCATCTCTTGATGACTCCCAAAGCACTTGAAAACACAAAAGAAAATAAAATATGAGATGAATGGGAAGCTTGAATGAAACAGAAATGGTAAACTTTTAGGCAGAATTTCTTTCTGGGGATTTCAGAGTCTCCTGTTGCTAATAGGTGAGGATCACATGGCCAGTGAGGATCACAGGACATGCCACAGCAAGATCAAAACATAAACACAATTCCTGTTTTATTTTAGCTAAATCAGGAACAAATCTGGCACGATTTGACTCTGGCCTTTCAGCTCTGAGACAGGGCAATAGCACTGCTCATGCCAGCTGGCTATCTGCTCTGCAAGAGTCAACAAATTTCTTGACATGTGATGTCCTTCTATCTCATTTCATGATTGGAGCAGTGAAATATTTATGAACTGCCATCAGTGTCCAGATTTTGAGTTTTGACCCAATAAAGGATAAATATGGGACAATTTGCCTGTAGCCTTTCACTTTGGCCAGTGACCAGCTTTCTGTCTTTTTGTGGTTTCAACATGGATGGGGAAACAAACATCCCCTAGGTAAAACCCTTTCCATATCTATGACTTACTCCAGAAATAAATGATTTTAAAACCAAACACATCGAGTGAGAAACAAATCTCACACAGTTGTCCAATGGCCTTTGACCTCCCAATGGCTGGATGCCATCTGGCTGCCAGCTGGCTACTTCACTACATGAGGAAATAAGTTTCTCACAGACAACGCTCCCTTCCACTTTTAGCCCTACCAAAAATGAAAAAGCTAACACACCTTTCCTATAGCACCCCTTCATTCCAAAAAAGGGAGAAATGTGACACAGGTGGCTGCTGAACTTTCAACTTTGAGTGGCAATCTACCAAGAAGCTACTGCTGGACTACATGCTCCCACAGCAAAACAAAAACTTGCTTGGGCAAATCATTGTGCAAGTGTTCCACTTGAAAATAAGTATTTAAAAATGGAGAGAATAAGTAAATGGAGAGAATAAGAAAATAAAAGAAGAAATCAAATATAGTGAGAGGTTTTGCAGGCTTTTTGTACGTGTTAAGCCATAAGTAAAGATGCATGCTTTTTAGAAAATATGCAGAGACCCAGACTTCATATACAGACTCTGTAAAAGGGTTCCTGCTTTGTGCAAAAAGAGATGGGATGAGAAGGATTTTTACTTTGCAATGAAAACAGCTCAGCCTGATTCAGCAGCCTTTTGCCTAGTTCCTGGAAGTAGAGCAAATGTGTGTTAGGAATGGTCACATAGCTTCCTGACCCTCCCAGCTGTCTACCAAAATCCAGAACCCATGAGATGGATTGGAATGCCTCTGAGAGCTGAAGGAAGGAGACCCTGGGTATAGTTCTCAGGCAGGTGATGACAGGGGCTCCTGGGACTCCAGCACTAAGCAGGATAAGGCTGGGCTAGGCAGGCAGATGGATTGGAGGGTGATGTGCTGCTGAAGCTCATTTCCTTCCACAGATTGGTGCTGCAATTATCCAGCAGTCCCCATCTCAACATGTGCACTCATGAGGTACTTCCAGCGTGGGAAATGCTCAAGTGCAATTGAACACCTTTATATTACTCATGTAATGACTTCATACAAATTTCATATCTTCCCTTCCCTTCCCTTCCCTTCCCTTCCCTTCCCTTCCCTTCCCTTCCCTTCCCTTCCCTTCCCTTCCCTTCCCTTCCCTTCCCTTCCCTTCCCTTCCCTTCCCTTCCCTTCCCTTCCCTTCCCTTCCCTTCCCTTCCCTTCCCTTCCCTTCCCTTCCCTTCCCTTCCCTTCCCTTCCCTTCCCTTCCCTTCCCTTCCCTTCCCTTCCCTTCCCTTCCCTTCCCTTCCCTTCCCTTCCCTTCCCTTCCCTTCCCTTCCCTTCCCTTCCCTTCCCTTCCCTTCCCTTCCCTTCCCTTCCCTTCCCTTCCCTTCCCTTCCCTTCCCTTCCCTTCCCTTCCCTGTTTTTCTCCAGTGCTACAGAAAACCAAGTATATCTAATCAGCATTAACTGTTGCAATTCAAATAATTTTTAACCCCACTGTGACCCTGGAATTTCCCCTTTCTCAAGATTCTATTCCCTTTTCCATTCTGTGGCCCCTATAGTGCGTGATGTCCACAGACAATGAGTGTCTTCCCACCCTCCCTACTCTGCCTGCCCGTGGAGATTCTCAGGGTTGCAGGAGATGTGATTCTCCCAGTCCACTTTCTCCATGACAGATTCTCTTCCATCCTGTCATTTACATTTACAGCCTGACTCCAAGCCTGTTTATAGCCAGAGAACTCTTTTCATTTACTTCAGTGGGCTTTGAATCAAGCCTTTATAAACCACACATGTACCCAACAGGTATTTATTAACATGAGCTGGCCATGTACTCTATGCCATGAGTGTGGAAAAAACTAACAATAACTTTACAATTACCCACCTAAGCCCTCTAACAGGCTCCAAAGGCATGTCTCTTTGCCAAGCAAGCATTGAATCAAGTTTGACATTTCTAGGGTAAATCATTTTTGTGTTCTAAAAACCAAAAAAAAGGGTTAGGAAAAAGTCCAAAGAGTGAGAACATCCCCATTTTTGGACAATAATATCATCCAAATGTCCTATCCAAATGGCTTTAAATGTTCCAGAAACAAATGTGTATTCTGGGATAAGACCACTGAATGCTAGGTAAAATTACAGGTGATTCTGTTTGAGGTTGGCAAGATAAAGCAAGGATTAAAATGGAATTAACAGTCCTACTATTTTTTTTTTTTAATTACCCACAAAGATACTAGTGTTACTCACAATCTTTCCAGAATGATTAGACATTTTCATGTATTGATTTTACATACAGAGCTTTCAGTTCTTTCACAGGCTGTGTCTTAATGTATTTAATTTTAAGTTGTTGGACATGAAATTAGATGTTATTTTTTAGTCTCTTCTTGAACTGAACTGGTGGAGCCTGAACCCTCAGAGAGGAAAACCCAGTGGACTTGGAAAACTCTCAACTCACTGTGCAGGTGAGGTGTCACAAAGGACTTTCCACATTTTATCAGATGATAGCTCTAAGCCAAAAATTTTGGATCCAGACCTAGATAAAAAGTACCTCCAAGGAGAAATCTGAAGAGCTCCAGGGTTTCCATCCAAGCCAATTTCTAGCTGTGATGTAAGACAAGGTTATTTCCATTAATGTTTAAGTTTTGCATCATCTGTTCTCTCATGCTGTAACTTTTTCACTTTCAGCAGCAAATCAATCATCATAATACTAGCAAAAGCTTGATTTTGTCTTGTACATGTCATAGCTCAGTGTGGATTGTCCTGGTGAAATGCATACCTCTGAGAAAGCACTTTGGAGGCAAATACCTGCTAACAAATAGTTTTGTCTTGTTCACTAAGGTCCAAATTTTTTAAAAGTAGATGTCAAAGCTGGAGTTTTCTGAGTCCTAGGCTGACATTTACATAAGTGTCTTGCTTTTTTTTAAAAAAAAGCTCAGTTACCCTGTGTCCATCCTTAGCAGTTCCTTTTGAAACTCATGGCTGAAATAATTCCTAGTACTGTCCGTAGATTGTGGTCACCTTTCCTTCATTTGCTGTCTCCCTGGGGACGTGTACCTTGGTCATTTCTTCTGCTGCTGGTTTAGGAATTCTGTAGTTGCAAGAGTTAAACACAGGACTGTAAGTTCACAGATGTGAAAATACATATTTTTTGGCAGGTTAAATGCACTAGGCAACTTCTGCGTGTTTGTGCTTTGAGTAAGGAGGCCACCTGCTTCTAATGTTACAGGAATATGTTGGCTAGTGGAAAGGCAGAAACTATTTTTTACTAATTGAATAATTTCTGTATCTTGTCCAAATGCCAGGAGATTGCTTCTCTCCCATGATTAGCTTGAAGTTTTGATGACATATTTTAAAAAAACCCAGAATCATTCCAAAGTCACTTGCCTGTTGGTCCAAATCACTTTATTCCTAGTACAGAGCAATGGGAAAATGGGTATTGGATGAAAGAAATGGTAAATAGGAAACAATAGTTTGCTTGGATTACCAAGGCAGTTTCTGGGTAAGGTGGTGTTTGGTGGGTAGGCACAGTCGACTATTTGGCACTGGCGCATGGAATAGCAAACACATGCAGCAGTTAAAATCAAGCTTGCATTAATGATTTCATTGCCTGAACTAAATTTGCAATGTAAATCATTCAGAGGTGCTCTAAGGCATTTCTATTCTTAGAAGAAAAGTCACAAACTGGAAAGTACGTCACCTTTGCAATCAGCACCCCCTTTAGCCTGTAATGTGGAACACATGGTGGTTGAAGAGGTTACAGTGTTACAGAAATGTCATTACAGAATTTCTCTGTGTTAACATGTATCATCTGTCACATAATTGTTTGTTTTACAACCCATACCTATAATGGGCTAAGTGGGGACTATTTATATCAGTTAACAATGAGTGCCTTTAATTAGTATTTCATGCAACTGGAACATGTTAAAGATTCTGACACAAATCTGGCTTGGGTTGCTAAATTCCATATGAATTTCATTATGAAATTGCTAAGACATTACAGTTGCTCAGGTATTGAGGTTTATAAGTGCACTTCATCTATTACAAAGCTAGAGCAAGTAAATCACACACATGCTAAAAAAAAATCTTCAGAACAACGGCTTGGTATCTGACACAGTTGAATGAGAGTTTAAAGCAAGAAAGATGAAAATCTTTTATTATTTGAAGTGTGCCTGTATTTGCTGTAAAACTGAAAATCTGCTATCATCTACACAGCTGAAGCATTATGTAGAATGGAAAAGATTAAGACAATGAAGAATCAGATTGTACAAAAAATTGATAATGAAAACTTCAGAGATGGGCCAGACAGCAAAGAGCTTTTCAAGCTGTTGCCAGACTGTAGAATGCAAAGATGGTGTTTTGCTAATGGTGGACACTGAGAGGTTGCAAACATGTCCTGTGCCTTCTGAGTGATCTCAAGGCAAAATATTTAGCTTGAGATGCTCACTTCCAGACAGGCTCTTTTCCATGACTGAGGTGGCCAATGGGACATTTCAGTTGACCCTGAAGGAGACCCCCAATCCCTGTGAGATTCTCATCCATAGGCCTTCATGAGTTTGCAGCATGAGGAATGTGCCAAGGAGCACTGTAACATCCCGAGAGTGATGGGAGAGGAAAATGTGCCTTTTTAAAATTTGGGTGTTGTCACGGTCCTTTAGACTGATCAAAAGAACATGCTAGAATCAGGCTTGTGTCAAAATTAAAACAGTTCAGGAGATTAGGAGCAGGAGAGCAAAGAATGACAGGAAATCCCAGCAGCTTCATGCCTCCACATTATTCTTCTCAGATGTTGTGGCTGAGGCTCCATTCCTCTTTGTGCCTCAGTTCTTGAACCTAATGCTGCTTTTTTCCTTCCATAACTATTATTAAACTTGCAGACTTACATTGTGATGACACAGTAGCTGAGCTGCTGTCTCTAGAACCATTTCAAAGCTTTCTTCAAGATTTTGAGATGCTGAACAAGGAAAGACAAGCTCAGGATGTCTCATTTTCATCCTCTCCCACTTGTATCAGCTACCCTTATCAGTTCCTACAGTATTATTTAAAGCATTTTCTGATAGACATCGTCATTATAGGGAAATTATTTTACAGATGCTTTAAATGAAACTTTTTTGTTGATACTGATCTAATAATTAATGTATAGAATAAGATATTTTTATTAATGGAATACCAGAACATGGTACATTATTGTAAAGAAACTCACTCTAGCTTCTTGTGAAATTATTAATTCAGAGTCCAGCAACAAGCCTTGTGGTATAGCTGTTTATTTGCCTTCAATTTTCATGGGCAAAAACCCATTTGTCATTTTAACTTTTCCTCACAGGATACGTTAGCTGTCCTGTTTCCCTGGAGTGAGGTAGGCAATAGGAAAGATCTTCATGGTTTGTTACATTTGTTAAAAGAGGATCTGATTTCTGAAATTTGTTTTCAGTATTCCAGGTAGCAGTAAAGCAAATCCTCCTTCTATCCACCCAATTCTTAATAAAATATCTTGAAGATTTCTGTTAACTTGTACTACTAGAATTTGAGATAGCCAGAAAATATTTTTTAACAAGAAATCATAAAAAATGGGGGGAAAAAAAGATGATTCCATAATCCTCGAATTACCTTTGATATCCACTTTTCCTCCTTTAGACTTATTTAAAATTATATTTTACTTGAAGTTACTCTTTTCATGAACTATATTTTCATGAAGAAGTAGAACAGGGATTCTTACTAAAGTCCTCAGGCAGAGGAAATAATAAAAAGAAATAATAAATAATAAATAATATTCAGGCTGTGTGTGTGCAATATAGAAGTAGATAGGAATTTGAAGCATGTCAACTGCAATGGGAAGACATATCAAAATATCTGAAATGAAATAGTCTGAATTGTATGCAAGAGAGATTTTTGGTGGTGATTTTCAGATATATCTCCTTTTATTCCCTTCTCTGTCCTCTCCCCATAGAAATAATTTTCTCTCAAAACTTGTTTTATGGTTGATTGTCTCTTTACTCTTGTTACTTTGGAAAACAATAAAATCCTTCTAGGTACTTATGAAAGGAAAGTCCCTTCTTAGGAGAAATCTGGAGAATGCATCTTGATTAAAGACAATTTTTTTTAAGTGGAAGGGAAAACAGACAATATAAAAATATACATAGGAATATATCTCTGTATATGGCATGAGTTGTGTTTTTAAAAGCTTTAGAATGAAGATATGCAAACAGATACTGGTTAGGTAATTTTTGGGTATTGGAAACATATTTCCCATGGAAAGTCAGTTTGAGTACAATTTGAAGGAATAGAGATCATTAAAAAAACTGGTAAGAAATCATGCAGCTGACTTGGAAGAAATGGTTGCAAAGCAGCATCATGGCTTGCCCCCTTACAATGTGATGAAGACTATGAGTGAGGAGGAGCACGTTTGTTCAATGAGGATTTTACTGAAAACCTTGTAGGCAGTTACACAGGCAAAAAATAAGAGTTCTGTGTTGGTCACAGCAAAGCATTTGTGTCCCAGAGAAAAGCTTCAAGGTATGATTCATCACCACATTGCACTGTGCTTTCACTCTGCTCTGTCACACATAGGAAGAGCAGTTCTATCCTGACAAATGAGCTGGAATGACACCAAAGTACCTGACACTCCCAGGACTGCTGCCCAGCTTTATCTGTGTCCTTGTGAGTGGTGGTATGTTCATTTGAAATATTGTCATAGCATAAGGCATTTATAACCCTCCATATTGTCTGCTCTATTTTTTTTTTCTCTTTTATGTTTGTGGTTACTTGAATTTTTGTACCTCTGATGTGAACCAACACCCTTCCACACATCTCAAAAGCCACTGGAAATATAATGTGAACAGTAGTTTTTAAATTAAATATGCTTAAGTAGCAGAAAACTGCAGTAACTAAGGGTGATATATGGGCTTGGAAGACTAAATCTAACTTTGTGGATTCAATTATAATTACAGCTGTATTAGCTGGCACATTGGCAAGACGAACCTGCCAAGACTGGCTTACTAGAAACCGAAGGAAGGCTGACCACATCATCAAAGAATATCTCTCTGATGACATAGTACCTGCAGCTCTCCAGCTGATGGCCCACAAGTCCAGCTGAAGACACTAGCTGGTTTGTTGGGAGGCATCAAACAGAAGGGATGATGGTTTGTTGCCAAGGTGAATGGCAAGAGGGATGTTTCCCCTTAGCAAGTTTAGGGAAGTCTCCAGAACAAAGAAGGGGAAATTACAAAAATATATTGGATTTTGGAGGTGTCAGAGCCAGGTTACAGTTACTTATTAAGGAGGAAAGGTTCAGAAATGCAGTGCTTAACACTCTCTCCAGCTCTGCTAAACTATTTATGAAGACCTAGCTATAATTAGAAATCCAAATTTAAAAAATGGTAAACCAAAAATTTACTTTAAAAGTGGGCAGATGGCCAACACTTTTTACTGAGCAGCACTGGAATGTTAATGCGGAACATACGCAAAACTGTTATGAAAAAAAATACACCTCTTTAATGTTAATATTCAAATAGAATGAATGATAATTGCATTAGGCACCAACTGGGAGTCAGCATAGGTCCCTGAGAACTGGAAATCCACTATATGTTACAGGATAAATTGGTACTGACAGAGCCAGTTTGAGAAAATTTTTTGCAGGAAAAAAAATCTGAAAGGGAGGAGAAAACACAATTTTTCTTGCAGAATGAATGAAACTGTTTTGTCAGTTAGTAGGAACTAGAATAATACCTGTCTAATTTTACTTTTTTTTTAAGTGCCTTTGATCTAAAATGCATGTGATGTGTGTAACCTCATACCAAATACTGGAATTTATGAATAATCTACATAACTGCTTTCCCAACCTGGTTCATCCATTTGGTTAAGGTTTAAGAAAATAATCACAGAAATCACTGGCCTGATTTTGTCCTTCAACACCTACCCACGTGGAATCATAGGGAGAATTTATGGTGGGTGAAATGTAATTATCTGATCTGGAATTTACCCAGAACCTGAGGTGAACAGGCTTTCCAGGCACCTATTTCACCTACTGATCACTCTTTTCTCTGTGGTGGTCTTGGTGATGAGTAAGCCAAAATCACTGGGGTGAGAATTCATGTAAAATATTTCAAATCCTGAATGCAAAGCGTGGGGCTGTACTTTGGCAACAGCCACATCAGAAAGGCTCTATTGAATCAGAATTCTTGTTAGTGGCTTCTCCTGAGTGAAGGGGATCCCATTACAAAGAATTGTGGCACAAAGCCCAGAGAGGAAACCTTTTCTGGGTTTGTTTTGCTTCTCTCCAGAACCAGCCCAAGCATTCCTGCATCCTGCTTCTAGAAAGGACAACCCATGTGAATTACTGTGCCTGCAGCCATTCAGGTCCAGCCACTGCTTTTGGCTCTGTCTCAGTGCTCTTGCTTGAGCTAAAAGTGAAGCTGGTTATGGAAAGGACAAGGAGGATCTGTGCGCATGGAAGGAAAGGATTAAATAGAGGGGAGGTGCTTTTCAGGTGAGTTAGGAGAATATCAAGTCAAGAGCTACAGGGAGAAGGGGATCAATTTATTTAAAATTAAATCATTGCACTCAGGATGAAACACTAATCTTTTTCATATCACTGAAAAAATGCACAGTGCATTCCCATCTTGAATTTAGGTCACCAAAATCCATTGGAAAACTAAGGAAAATACAAAGGAAAGCAACAGAAATGATCAGAGTTATGGAACAGTAATAGCACAATGAAACATAGAAACTAGAAAAACTCATCTGGGAGAGGATATAAAATCATGTTCTGTGTGGAATTTTGGTGCACAAAACAATTTGTTCACTAGAAGAGGAAATATTTTTATTTGTATTTCAAAAATAGAAGTATCAGATAAAAGTATCAGGTAGAAGATTCAAAACAAAATTTTTTCATACCAGTCACAATAAAACAATGGAATTCAATGTCATAGGATGCCAAGAGACAAGGGAGGTTAAAAAACTGGTGAGGTTCATCCACTGAAGAGAGTTACTGAAGGGGTTATTAAACACAAAGGTGTTGCCTCTAATTTTGTAAGTTCTTAGTTCTCTCATGGCTGTAACCGAGGCAGGCTTGCTGGGCAAACAGCACTTTGTGTTTCCCTCTTTGTTCTATTTTCCACAGATTTCCTTTCCTGTCAGAAGCACTCTGCTGGGCTGAACACACTTTGATCCAATCAAATACTGCTTTTTCCAATTTCTCACCTTGATTTTCCAGGGCCATGTGCACACAGGCTTCCTGGGAAAGAGAGATACTTCCCAGAAGTGCTGGACTGACAATATCTCTTACAGAATGACTACAGAGATTCCTATAAATAAAGGCCCAGGCACATAGTTAGTCCCCCATGACTTCTGCTGAGTTGGAGATGTTCAGCTATTTGGGGCTATCAGCCACGAGGAAATCCCAGGCAAATATATAAGGCCTGCTTCCCCTTCCAGTCTTCCCAGGTAAAACTTTCTGTCAGAAGAAGGAAGAAATGCCCAGGGGTAGACCTAAGGGTTATAACGTGCTTATAATGGATTAGTGAGCAAAAGTGAAAAGGAGGTGGTGATCTTCACCCACGTGTTTCTATGCCAAGCACAAAAATAAAAGTATATGCTACTACATCCATGCCCTAACAGGAAAATCACGGTCTGTAGTATGCAATCTGCATTGGAAACTGAATGGTTAGTTTGCTTATATTTACTCCATGCCAGAAAATCCCTAAAAGCTCCATTATCCTGGAGAATTCTAATACTTTTACATGAATCCTCATATTTTCTGTTTAAACAGCCAGAATTTTTGAAAGCGATATGTTGCAATTTAAAGAAAATAATAAAATTTGCAGCCAACCAAAGGGAATTACCTGGTTCTCATCTTGGTAAACAGAGTAAGTAATTTTAGAAGAAAAAAATCTAAAAATTTGCCTTGAAATCTAATAATTGCCTTTTCTTTTAGAAGAAAAATTTAATAATTTCCTAATAATTTCTTTCATTTAGTATATGGCTGTATATAAACACTGTAAGACTAGTGTTTCAGGAGAGTTAATTTCACAAAATCGACAAGAGTGATGAATGCAAATCACCTGTAGAAAACAATGTTCAAAAAAAGAAGAAATAATGAGGAATGGTTAAAAAAGTTTTCTTTCTTATCCAAGAATCATAACCCTAGAATTGGAAGATGCTAATGGTGCTAAAGTAAAATAATCTAGTAGAGATGAGAGCTGGTGGCAGATATGAAAATTAAAATTCATGAAAGAAGAGAAATAGAGCAAAAAAACAGCAGCAAAGCGTAGTATTAGACAAAGAACTGTGGCAAAAATTATGAAAGAAGACACAAAATGAAAGGAGGAACACTTTGCCAAACCAGAGAAGTGTAATAGCACCAAGGAAAAACAGAGTGTCCAGGATATTATGTAGTTGGAAATATTATTCCAGCTGCTACTTATGACACAAAGGAAGCAGTGCTCAATGGACATTCCTGCTTTTTATTCAGGATGGAGCTGGTGCTTCTTACCAAAGGGCAGTGCTGAAAACACTTCCAGTTCTAGAGCAAAACAGAAGGTTGATAAATCACTAGGTGAGGATTCCCACATCTGTAAATGGGAAAAGAGGAAAAACATGAGCTGTTTGAAACACTGAAGAAACTGCAGAGGTGTAAAAAAGGCTATAACTCAGGTAACACTGAAAGTTTAACTATAAGGATGTCAGTTTTGGCATTAATCCCTGGCAGAATAATGTGATGCATAATTTGTAACTTCTTTAATTAATAATTAAAGTATGTAATAAATATCGGAATTTGTATCAGAGCACTTTCATATCTTTGATGAAATTAACATTCGGTGATAATAATATTGATACAGATTTTTGTAGGTTATCTGACTTGAATTTTCTTTTACTTTGACCAAGAAACAGATATGTGATAAATTCAGAGTATTGATGCATTAAACAAAGTACTGGTTAAATACTCCTGTGGAATCGTGAACAAGAAATCACTTGTGAGGCATCTCTGATGATGTAGTTTAATTTAAGCTTTGTTTCAGGGTCAACTGCTACTTAATGTTTTTTTTTTGATGAATTGGAGGAAAACAGAAAATTGTTATATATCCTCTTTAGAGATTACACTGTTAGGAAAGAAAGCTTAATAGCAAAGACAATTAAATCAGTTACTTTGAATAATTTGCTTTCTGTGTTCAGCTGCAGGCAAGTGAAATAGCTTTCAGTAGAGGCAGATTGTATTTACAGACCAGAGAAATATCTCTGCAAATGGCTTGTGAGGTGTAAAGCATAAATAAATGGGTTCAAATTCCCAGTATAGCACTGAAACAAAAAGGGTAATACAGTTCTTATATATATGAGGAGAGGAATCTGGAGGAAGCTAGAGGATGTTATGTTAGCTCTAGATGTGGTGATGAGAACCACTACCAGGATGCTGTGCTTTGAGCTGAACTTTACTCCTGTAGGAAATTGTGGAGATAGAAAGAGTTTTGACATAAAGTTATAGGATGGTGAAAGATCCTTTGCAGCTGAGTCCTGAGGACCCCTCTCTATTGGCGATTGAGAGATGGGGACATCCAAGTCGAGATCAGAAGCCAATTTTATTGACCTACCCAAACTGCTTTTCTGTTTTCCAGGTTAGCTTTAAAGTGTCACACGCTTCAATGTCCCCATTTAAAATCTGATTGAATCCTAAAATCCCATTGAGAGAGAAAATTCCTCCCCCATGGTATCACCAGGACTGGTAACACAAATGGTTTGACTGAGGCAAGGTGTCCTTCAGGACCTTTGATCTGTATCAAGTGGCAGCTGTGGCTGCCTCCCCTGTGCCTGAAAGCACGTGGGGCGCTTCAGCAAGGGACCATTGTGGGGCCATTTAGGTTGAGAGATAACTGTAGTGTCAGCTCCTGTGTCATTGAGGCCAACAAGTGTTATCTTTTGTCCTTGTAATGCCAGGGTACATTGGCATGTGGGACATTGTTCTAATGTAAGTTGTACCCAGCTGTACTTGGGGTGTTCCAGTGGTCCCAAATCCCCCTGTTCATGTTATGTGCAAACAAGGTGCTCATGGTTTGGGGAAGTAAAATCAATTGAGCTATTTGAGCTCCCTGGGGCATGGTGCAAAATGGTCAAGGTGTCCAAGCCATGATCATTATCTCATTGTCAGAGTCTATAACCCCCGGGAGAACAAAAGGTCCCTTTAAAGAGGTGGATGACCGACCTAAAAGCAATGCATGCACACGCTGCCCTGGTGGTCTGAAAACTCCTGTGGGAAGCAAATGAACAGATGGCTCAAGTAGTGTTACTGTGATGGAGGTCACCAGGTCCAGTCTGGCACTGCCTGCTGTGGTGGGTTGTAGATCTGTGATGATCCAGCGAAGGCTGCTGGTGGCAGCTGGGCTGAGGCTTGCTGTGGGCTCTGAGGCATCAGCCAAGGCTTTTGTGTCCATGCACAGTGCTGCCCCGCGCTCCAGCTTTGGTTTCCCGATATCAGACACCCTTCAAAATCATTCTTGGGATGACACAGGTTAGCATAATGCCTTCCTTTATGGCACTGAGGGCAAATACCAGGAGCTTTGGATTTGACTTCTCCCTTTCCTAAATAGTCTTTTCAAATGCCCAGATTTCCCGCACCCAAAGCATGTTAGGGGGTCCCTTGGCATAATCTTCATAGCTGCAAGGGCATCAGCTATACCAGCCCCCACAGCTTCATAAGTAAGTGCTGCTGTATGCTGAAGCATGCCAAGGAGGTTACAAGCCTCAGTCATTTCCAGCAAAGTGGGTTCCTCCTGAGGCAAGGACTTCAGCAGCTTTTTACAGTCCTCATTAGCATTTTCAACAGCTAATTTTAAAAGCAACACTTCTCTGGCAGTATCATTGTCAATTTGTCTTTCAAGAGCTTGTTTTAAGTGGTCAATAAATTGCATATAAGGCTCAGTCAGTTCTTGCTTTATCTTAGTAAATGATTTTTGGGGGATCACAGCATTGGGAACCTTTAAAAATGCAATACGAGCAGTTTCAGTCATGCCCTCAAGGACCTCTCTAGGTGTACGGGCTTGCTCAACAGGGTCTGAGTGTGCTCCTTCTCCAGTGGGATCCATTGTGAGGGCTGTGATATTCCAGTTTGCATGCCCTACAAATTTTACCGACAAAACTTCTAAGCCCGTTTTCCACTGAGCATCAAAAATGGCATATTGAGTTGGGGTTAATAATAAGTTCGCCCGTCCCTTTAAATCATGAGGGGTCATAACCCATGGTGAGTTGACAACGTGGACCATAAAAGATTAGCAAAAAAGGGAGACCCTAGCCCATGTTCGGCATAGTTCCTTAATTTCTGAATAAGCGAGGGGTTCCCAGTGCAGGTTGTTTCCCTGGTGTGGTGGAACATGACTGCGACTATTTTCACTGTGATATCGAAATCCCCCTCCTTAGGAGCAGTTTTCTTTAGTCACACCCAGTTATCATGAGGGTCAGGAGGGAGTAAGTCAGGCTCAGCATCTGGATCTATTGTCCCCAGGTCAAAGGGGCCCCCTCCTCCTCCTCACTGCTGGAGCCGCAGTCAGCAATGCAGGCTGCTAAGGATGGTGACACAGGATGCCTTCCCCTCCTTTGGCTGGACAGGGGGGGTGTTGATGGCTGGGGAATCTCTTCAGTATCAGAGATGCCAGCTTCAGGTGGGCAGGGAGAGTCAGAGCAGGGTAGGGGGCCAGCAGAATCTGCAGAGGATACAGCCTGAGCCTGCTCTTGCTTTTTCAATGCCTCAGAAATCACCCTCCAAGACTGGCCCATACGCATTTCTGGCTCGTGTCCCATAGTAGCTAAATCCTAGAGCATAACCCCCACATGATCCCAAACAGCAGTTGTAAAAATAGAGGAGGCAGTGATGTCAGAACACTTAACAGCCACCCATCTAAGAGTGAGTTTTAAGTCCAGCTTTGGCAAAGATTTGCCATGTTTTGCAAGCAAAGCAAACATTAGTTCAAAAACGCCTCTCTCTTCTTTAGACATCTTTTATCCCATGTTCTCCCTGGTTTACCTCCTTCATGCAGGGATTATTTTGGGCCCACTCCTGGTTCTTTCACCAGCACTTCCAGTTCCAGGGAGCTCACCGATTTCTGTGCAGATAGGCTGGTTCCTGCCTTTCACATGGAGGCACCAGATATCATGACTGAGAGATGGGGACATCCAAGTTGAGATCAGAAGCCAATTTTATTGAGCATACAAGGCATTTATATAGGGTTTTACTTGTATGGCACTTCTATAGGGTTCTAATTTTGGTAGCAATTTCCCATTGGTTATGCATTCCTCATGACATCAGTTACCTGGTAGTCATTTCAAGGCTTCATAACATAGCTCTTGGTCACTTCTACCCCAGGGAGTAGTTGTCTGTGTGTGTCTCTCCCATGGTTTCTGTATGATTAAGCCTAAGATACTGGGCTCCTTTATCAGTTCCACTGTGCTCTCTGTTTTATTCCCCATACCTCTCCACCTGTATTATCTGTGAATGAGATTGTTGACAAGAATCAAGTTTGATGTGACTGGATGAACTGACAATAGCAAAGGCTCTTCATCTTATCAGAACTCAGGACTGGAAATAAGTGTAATCAAATTCAGCCTTGAAACAGAGTGCAAATTTTAGTCCTTTATGAGTTAATTGATCACTGAAATGACTTACAAAGTTTGACTTGTGTTTCCTCTGTCCCTGGTAAGCATTAAATTTTGCTAAGTTTTTTCTAGTTGAAATAAAAGTAATTTGAGAAAGATTTATTGTATATTTTTTGAGTCAATGTAGCTAATTATACCATATCATCTCACACAGTAATGTCTAAAACTAATAGTTCTACTCTATCAATGTTTTTTTGTTTTTTGTTTTTTTTCTGAGATACCTTCCCAATCATTTACCCCATGATATGGATGCATGCCCAGTTTTCAGGCTGGCTGTAGCTATGCATATTTATTTGGTACAGCAGTTTGCTCCAGAATGCTCACTCCAGTGTGAGTTTCTCTGCACTTTGATTGTTTCTTTCTCTCTCTCTCTGACATACGAATACATGTACACAAATACCCTTCTAAAAAACAGCCAGCAAAGTCATCCTCCAAGATAATTTTAATTCCTTAGTGGTCTTGGGTGTGCCTTTGTTTCAGCTTGAATACTGCTATCACATCATAAATAAGCCTGTTTCCACGATCTTAAATGAAGAGTGATGGTCACACCCAGCAGTTCCAACTAGATTTAACCCAGCCTGTAACAGTATTAATCCTAGATCACAACCATAAGCTTCTCCACATGTTTCAAATAAGGGAAAGTAGCGTAAACCCCGCACAGTTTTACAAGACCTCGTTCTAGTTCATGAGTGGATAAACTAAAGTTTCAAAAGCCATTTTAGCCTGAACAGGAAACCAAATTATAATAAAAATGACATGCAAATCCTGTTTTCACTGCAATGCTTAAGCTAATAAAAGAATAAACTGAGTTTATCAAAGTACCATGCAGTTAGTCCCCTCACAATGTCAGCCCCATCCCCATCAAGATCAGGTACAGAAGCTGAACCGTCCTTCAGTGGTCCTAAAATAGCCTTATTTCAAAGGAAGAGGTTTCTCAGCTAGAGTGAACCTATAATAGCACTATTACAGCACCTATAACAACACCTATAATAGGTTCCTTGAATAGTGTTGTGAACAAACAGAGACCTGGGAATTAGCAACTCTTCATTTTCCTTTTGGTTAACATCAGTTATTTAGCAGTATCAGTGGGACTTTATGTAGCAGTAGTATTGGGAATTTATGTGAATTTTTTTACCACAACCAATCTTTTCAGTGTACTTTAAATAAAACAGAGGAAGTGCTATATTGTGTATGTCTATTTTCTACAGCATACACTATACAAAACAGCAGTAAAGCAATAGGGTACTTACACTGCATAATCAGGCAAAATGCGTTTTCCTATACTGTGTAGATACTCTGGCAAATATTCCCACTGATTTGGGAATGAGAAAGCTTGGAGTTTTTAATAAGTTTTTGAACAATTGTTTGTATCCCTGAAAACAACATACACAACCTGAAAAACCTGACACAGGCTAAAAAAGTTGCAACAATAACACAATGTTTGTTTAAGTTTTTAGTTGGTAGAGATCTACTTCTTTTTTACATCCTTGTTTAACTAGGATGGACAGAATCCACTGAAAGCTACTATTAGAAGTTAACACATATGTGAGAATGAGATGAGGTAGAATTTGTAAGAAATTGTCAGAGAGTTGGCAAGGCAAAGTATTCCCTTTATTTCATGTTTTTACCCTTCTTCAACAGTGCCTATCAACTGGATGATTTTTACGACGGTCTAGGGTTTAGTCATCTCATGTTTCTTTAGCTGAGATAGTTTGCTAAAGAATTTGAATTTTTTTATTCATTCATTATTTATTTGTTATTGTGTTAAGGTACTGATTTCAGCTTCCCTACAGTGGGGAAAATGTTGAAGAAATGCACCAATGCAATGTTGATTTCCAACATAGTCCTTTCACCTAGAATTTGCTGGAAAACACAAGTGTCAGTTAAGATAGCTAAATTTTTTATCTGTTTCATTGATGGCAGATTTAGTAGGAATGGCCTTTTAGTGCTGTAATGACACACTTCACACCACTATTCTCCTGATCCTCAGCAGCCCACACACATTCTCCCAAACCTCATATTCCCACTTCAGTGATGAACTTGTGCTCCTATGAATTCAAACTAGTAAGCACATTCCACATGGAAATTGTAGGAACAGCATAAAATTACATTTAGTATCAGAATAAATAACACAAGGACTATATTACAGGCTACATCGTTCGTTTTACATTTAGTCATGAAAACTTCCATTATTCAATTTAAGTGAATGTGTCACATAATTTCCAGACTCCTGCTCCAGAGTACTGGAGAATCCAAGCAACTTATTTCAGAACTTAGGTCCAGCTTCCCATTGAGCACTCGGGTCCTGGAGCACACAGATCTTGGGCAGCTTGTTGATTCTGTGGTAGCAGACACAGCCAGCCAAGAGGGTTTTTTTCCCTTCCTGCTGTGTTTGGCAAGAAGAGCACAACCTTTCCTGTCACATGTGGTCCCTGCTCAAGTTATCCATACTTTTCTTACCACAAGGTTAGATTACTCTAATGCACTCCGTGTGAGGCTACATCTTGAGGCCATTTGGCAACTGAATCTAGTGTGCACAATTCAACCACCTGTTTATTAAGTGGAGCATCATGCAGAGAGGACATAAAACCCCCCAGTTTCCAAAATCTGCAATGGCTGCCAATAAATTTCTGGGCTGAGTTCAAGGTGTTGGTTTTAACCTATAAAGACCTAAGTGTTTTGGGATTTGGTTACCTGAGAGACTGCCTTTCTTTTCCCATGAAGCAATGCTTTTAAAGTTGATATGAAGGGAGGAATTTGAGTTGGTATCACTCAGGTGTAATAAGGGTACTGGCAGGACTTCTGTGTGCAAGTCTTCTGCAGTACATCCACATTATTATAGGTTTATCTGTTGTGAAATATCTCTGATTGTGGAATAATTTAAAACCAATGTGCCAGTCTGGGTCTGAACCAGGGCTAGAAACATTCACACTGGAGCACATTGCTGTGCTCTGATTTTCCCCTTTTCTAGCTACGGTTGCTACTTATATTAAATGTGCTTTGGTAACTTAACTTAAACCTGATGTTAACAGCTGCTAACCCAGCTAAGGCTCACACTGTTTGTTTATCATCTGTCTCTGAGGTACCTCTCTCTCCTGATTGACTACACAGGGTAGTAAAGCACCTCAAGAGCTGTCAGAAGAGAGTTACATGCTACAGCAACCCAGACATTTTTCTTGCTGGTGGATCAGAGTCAAGTTGGACTGTTCCTGGCCTTCAGACCTGTGACTACATCTCCCACAAGTACAAAAAATGGCACAATGCCTGTTCTCCAGACATTTGAGTGCCCTGGTAAAGTTTACATCTCTGAATCTGAATTCCCAAACTGATTGGTCTCACACTTGTTGTCAAGAGCAGTTTCTGGCCCATGAAATCTCTCCTGATGTGCCTGGGCACTGTAAGGAAGAGTGCTTATGAGTGTGGGTCTAAACCAGGACAGGGATCCTGACAACAGTTAAATTGTTCTCGTGGTCTAGAGAGAATGTTTTTGTTCATGCTTCCATGAGTTTGGTTGACTAGTAGGGAAGTATCCTGAGAGTTTTGAAGCCATTGGCCAAAACCAGACTTCTTTACTACCAAAGAACCAGTTTACCAAATAACAAATAACATCCTGACATTGTCCTGGCCTGATGAGCCAGGACAGGAAGATTGATTTTACAGAAGAGTGCAGCCTTGTAACTTTACTAGAAATTTGTTGGCAATGGATCAATCTTCTTGAAGATTTTTCTCCTTACTTTTCCTGGTAGAAGAGGATGATACTGTTTTCATAATATTTCTGAAGAAAAACACTGCTAAGACAGTTACCCAAAGCCATATTTAAAAGGGGGTGGCTGAGACAGCAAATAAAATCTCGCCTTCAAAGTTCAAGACTTGGAACATGATCTGTATTGGTCCTACCAATGAAATACAGGTCACAAAAGTATAGGATGCATCCTTCTTTTCATACATTAGACAAAAATATCATGTTTGCTCTCCTGTGCCAATGAAAGCAAAGATTAACTGTCTTGGTCTTTCTTAACCAGAGATGGTTGCGAATTTTCCATTCCTGGAGATCTTAGAAAACACCATAGATATGGATGACTTTTCTTTGAGCAGAGGTATACATTAGGTATCTGCCTGAACTGTCTTTGAGCTGTGTGATTTTACAATCATGTTTTCTGAAGTATGGTTCTGTTACTTCAAAATATGAGTGAAGCCATATTATTACACCAAAAGTTGTTTGCACACCTACATGAAGGCTGGTATAGAGTCTCAGCCTTCAGGTCCAAGAACTGCAGACTTATTTTGGAGGGGAGACAAAGTTTTCTGGAGAATTTAACAATGACCTTTGCCAGAACCCATTGACCAAATAAAACATTTAAAAAAAACAATACCTGATATTAGTCTCATTAAGAATAATAGATATTACCAGGGTGTTTCACATTTTCTCTGAATAAAAATATTCTTCATTACACATTTCTGAAATCTCCTGCAGTTTGTTCTTAAGACCCCGTGTGCATGGAAATATGTCTTAATCTGGATTAATGTGAAATATCAAAGCATCCATATCGGAGGAGACTGGAGATTTTCCCTTTTCCTAGTTTTGTTCTGCTGAAAAATATTGATTTATCAAAATGAAAACTTGTGTCCATAAACATAGACATTTTCCAGAAAATGTCTTTGAATGTTTTTTCCTGTTAAGGAATTTCTTATCCTTAGAAACATAACTGTTTATCTGAAGTAAATAATTTTTTACGAAGCGCCTGAAGGTTATGGGGAAATTCATGTTCCACTTGATTCACATAGGAAATTTTAGTCTACTAGAAACTGGAGGAAAATTATCTTAATTACATAAAATTGAAGAGTCTGTCTACATATTGGAGAATAAAATTTTGATATGTTCAAATTTTTTCCCATTTGAAAAAACAATTTCCTATTCTGTTCTGTCTTGACCTCATCAGCAATTTCTGGTGAGGTTTATAGAAGATTCAGCCACTGTTTTCCTTTTAATGAACAGTTAATAAAATTTCAAAACCAAAGATTATAAACTCTGGCAGTAACACTTTTATCTGCAATCTTCAAGGTCCTTTTCTCACCTGCTAACTAGATTTTGTAAGTGTTCCCAACTGTAATGTTGAACATGTCATGAACCACTGCTGTTTCTCCACTATGTCCCCTATATTATGTATTGTTCAAGCTAGCAAAATGTTGGAATTTCTTTGCCTCACAGCTGTTTCCCTCCTGGGAAAGGTGAGATCTTGTACTAAAAGACTTTTCAAGCATCATCACTTATCTCATGGTGAGTTCTGTCAGCTGTAGCAGAGAGATTCGTAGTTCATGAAATGGAGATATTTTGATGAGGAAGAGGCTTATGAGTTCTGCCAGCTGTACCAACAGAAAGAGAGATGCCTCTGAGCCAGACAAACGAGACATTCAAGTGCAATGCACTTCAACCATTAATGATCCAAGGGATCTACCAGGCCCAGCAGTGCCTGCAAACTTGAGATCCCTGTTAAAGACTTATAAGCTTTAATGGCACTCTCCACACTCCATTTCCGTGAGACAATGTGAGGCACAGATGGGACTCTAAATGATCCTCACCACTGCTTGATTGGAAACAAGTACAGTAGATTTGACAGGAAGCAGCCCCTGCCTTGCTTTTATAATGTGTTTCCTCTTGCAGTATTGCTACAGCTACTTCTATTATGGTGATGTGGTTGGCTTGCAGATGCTGGCTTAACACTTTTGTTTTCGTCTTCATGCTGCAAATACTTGGGATTTAATTTGTACAGAGTTTAGAGGCTCTGACCAGAGAGAGCATCTCTCTCTGAGAGCTTCAGCCTTGTCTTTTTATTTACACAACAATTGCACCTTCTTTGCTATTCATCACTCAGGGTTTCTGAACAGAGGCAGAGTTCAGCTGCCATCAGACAGAGAGTAAGGGAGGTGGACCTGTACACCCGTATCAAGAAGAAATCTACTCAAGTAGTGATTCATGGGCACTTTGAAATAATTTTCCTATATTTAATCCTCACTTTCACTTGTGTTGCTGACATCTATATTTGGAACTGAGATTGTGTCAACAATTCCTTTTCAGGTGTTTTGGCTAACAAATTTTGTTTCCTAATTTAATCAAAAATTAATGTAATCAAGACACAGTGGATAATTGATAATTCACCATGTAATTGAATGAATTACTGAAAAGTGCTCTTTTATCTTTGAAAGCTCTTTTCCCTGGATGAAAAATTAAAGTTTTTCAAATTCTAAATATTGTCTCAAAACATTTAGTAGGGATTTGAAGAGGTTTGGAAGGGGATGAACAGACACTAAGAATTAAATATTTTGTAATGTTTTGCTACATGCTTGTTCAGTAGCAAGTATTTCATTAATTTGCAATGGCTTCAGCTAAAACTGTTATTAATGCTATGTTTCATTTTTTAACAACTTTAACAATACTCTTAAATTTATTATTATTGTTGTTATTACCATTACCATTTGGAATGAGAGGCTGGAGAGCAGCCCCACAGAAAAGGGACCTGGGGGTCCTTGGGGCTGATGGCAAGTTGAACAGGAGCCAGCAGTGCCCTGGCAGCCAGGAGGATCAACCCTGTCCTGGGGGCATCAGCCCCAGCATCACCAGCCAGGCCAGGGAGGGGATTGTCCTGCTCTGCTCTGAGCTGGGGCAGTTTTGGGTGCCACAATGTAAAAAAACTTTTAAGCCATTACAGAGGATCTAAGGAAGGTCACAAGGATGGTGAAGGGCCTTGAGGGGCAGCTGTGTGAGGAGCGGCTGAGGTCACTTGGTCTGTTCAGTCTGGAGGAGACTGAGGGGAGACCTCACTGCAGTTACAACTTCCTTGTGTGGGAAAGAGGAGGGGCAGACACTGATCTCTGCTCTGTGGTGACCAGGGACTTGAGGGAATGGTCTGAAGGTGTGTCAGGGTGGCTTATATTGGACATTAGGAAAAGGTTCTTCCCCCAGAGGGTGGTTGGGCACTGAGCAGGCTCCCCAGAGAAGTGGTCACAGCACCAAACCTGACAGAGTTCAAGAAGCGTTTGGATGGTGCTCTCAAGAACGTGGTGTAACACTTGGGTGTGCCCTGTGCAGAGCCAGGAGTTTAACTTGATGATCCTGAGTCCCTTCCAACTGAGCTTATTTTGTGATTCTATAACAAGTCTCCTTCTATTCCTCAAGATTTCCTGTTATGGCTCTCTGAGGTGTCTGCTTCTCTCATGCCGTGCTTTTAGCACTTTATCGCCCAGACTGCCCAAACCTTTCTGACCAATGCAAAGTGTATTATCTGATTCTCTGGTCAGTTGTATGTCTTTTTGTTGTTGTTATTGTTCTTGTTGTTGTAATTATTTTGCAAAATTTTCTTTGGTCTGTAAATTATCACACTGACTCTTGCAGTAGAATAGCCTGCATTTTCCTCTCCAATCAGCTGAAGAGAATAAATTAACTCACATCCCCTTACAGTGCAGGAATTTGTCTTTCAGGGAGCTCTCTGCCTCGTCCTTCACACCTCTGTGTGGTTTCCTCTCTCTATTGTGCTATCTTTTGTGAATATACTCATTTAGCTATCTATGCTCTCAGTGGAAAATTTGCTACTGAGAAATTAAACAGTCTTATCACAAGTGACTGAACTGAGCATTTTTAAAGGATTCATCTGGAGTTCATTAAAGGTGAAAGGAACTCTATCAACTTATTTTCTTTCTCAGGTTCAGAACTGAACCTGAGCAGATTTATTTATTCCTTGATAGCAAGAATAGAGCACTAATTTGTGTGTGGTGGTCTCTCTTCTCATAAGCATGACAGGAGGTAAAATTTTAAGATGCAGTCCAGACATCATTGAACCCTTTTATTTTTGTGAGCAACAACTGAGATCTAATAATGAGACTCTTCTTTTGTTTTAATAAGTTAAATAAAGAACTTTGAAACAACTGTGTACCAGAACAAAGAACATGTGCATTACAGAGAGGAAAAATAGCAAGCGCATATTCAGCAAGGAAGGCATTACAGGCCTAATTAACTCTGTTAATGTTGCATCTCCATTCCAAAGGCATCAGAATAAGGTATTCTTCAAGATGTGGGGAATGTCAAGAAAAATAAGACAAGCCAGTGGATCACATAGGCACCTTCTGGCTCTAATCTTTCTAAGTATCAGACAGAGTGTAATAATTTTGCTCATAATGTTCAAGGGATAAATCATTTCTTCCTCTTAAATGTGGCTTCTGGAGTCAGAGGACTCCGGTGGGCAAGAGTGTGACTGAAAGAAGGTAAGATATTCACCTGAGATAACTGAGTTGTCTAAAAGTGATTTAAGATGAAGCATCAAGAATATGTGGCAGTAATCCTCAGTCATGAACTGCCCAGTAGTCAACATTCTCTTAGGCTCTTACAAGGTTTGCAGTTTATGAAAAACATTTAAGTGTTTCTGTTACACATTTTGGTTGCCATGTTAACTTGGCTTCCATCGGACTGCAACAAACCCAAAACACCTCCTTACATACTTGCTTTATGACATTTCATTAGAATGCCAATATAACAGTTTTATAGTAAATGTAGGATATGGCAGGAGACTAAAATAACACTATATTCTCTAAACACTTTAATCTAGGTTTAATAATTTTAAGGTTTTTAGACATTTGTAACTTAACCTGTGGGCATAATCTAGTAGTAACAGTGCTTGAGAGAAGTTATGAGCACTGTGCTCTGAGATTATAAGTGGCTCAAATAACACAGTGGTTCCAAGGGAAACTAAATCTTTTTAAAACCCCTCAAACATCAGTTTAAACTGTTAACTTTAATTTTATTTTAAATTCATGTTAGAGTAATTGCATCAAGCTGGGATTATGTGTGTTCTCTGATTCTGTCTTAGAGCACTTCTGCCTCTTTTAACCATTTCCTGTATGGGTGATTCTTGCTTGTTGTTTATTAATGGAAGTTTCTCCCTCCCAGGGTGTATTCAGTTAAAACAATATCTTACCGATGAGAGCTTTGCTGCAACGTTATTGGCAGCACATGCAGTTTATGCATTATGAAGGGAAGCATGTAATGCTTAATGTATGTGAGGATAAATTTTATTTTGCAGAGGATTTTCAATTTAAAAATAGGTGTTCCATATCCAAAAAATAGAAGATTAATATTTCTTATGGAAATATGTATTTCCCTTTTATATAGAAAAAGATTGCTACTTTTTTACTGATTTGGATATATCTTCTTTTTAAACACCAAGCAGGAAGAACAAAAGCAGCATTTTTTACAAGTTTTGCATGTGAATGTGTGTCCATGTTGTGGTGCTTAACATGGCACACCTCACAGAAGTCCGAGATGGAGAAAATGTTGGGCAAGCACATCTAAAAATCACACATCCTTTTTAGCCAAAATATTTGTAGCTTGGGGCAACTAGAATTGTTCTGTGAACCACTATAGACCTAAAAATAGTCTTAGGGAGAAAAAAACCTAAACTGTATCACCTTTGTTTTACAGCAGAGGAAACCAAGAGACAGAAAGGATAAAGCCAAAAATTTTACTGAAGAGGTCAACAGAGAATGTGGCTTCTCGTTGGAGCACTTTGAGCACAACTCCCATTTCCGGAAAGCTGAAGAGCCTACAGCAAGAGAAGCAAGAAGGCTGAGAACCTTATTTGGTTAGCAGAATAGGAGAAATCTAGCACCAGGAATATCTCAGTCTCTGGAGAAGAAAGATGGAACAAAGAATTAGTACCAGTACCATGGTCTAGCCCCAAGAATGCTGTTTTTGTATGATGTACCTAGTTAAGCTTTTGTCCAATTTTTCCATCAAGTCCAAACAGCCTTAATTCAACTTGATCTTACTCTGAGATTAATTAATGTATTATATAGGTCCTTCAAAACAACAATATAGAATACTGCTTAATGAACAGCTGAGAATATAGGCAGGTGCCTGGAAGAAACTTTTCAAAAATCAGTCTGGCTTTCAAAGGAACCTGAATGTGATCTGCACTTCCTTCATCCCAAATTCCAGTACAATTCATACTTATTTACAATTCATTTAATGCCTTGCACATAAAAGTTTGATGTTTTAGATTCCTCAAGCCCTAAAATTTCTAAGAATTTTCCTCAGCTTCTGAGTTAAGATAATAAAGGATTTATCATACAATCATGTTAATTGATCTTCCATGAATCCTGTGCCCCAGTATTGATGAACTGTGTTATTACTTTGGTTTGTATAAATCCTGAGCAGCACTTCTAGCGCTGTGCCACCTTAAGGAATAAGGAAACAGATAAGGAATCTGTTTTTCGGTGGAACCTTTAACCCCAGAAAAAATGTCAAGTGACTCTATACATAAGTGACTAAGAAAATGCTGTCTTTTGTTTATAACTGCCTGGACTAGCAAAAAAACCCAAACATACCCAAAGAAGACATTAGGTTTTCCTTCTGTCCTTTCAGGGAGTGACAGCCTCTCTTCATATCATGACATTAATCTGAGACCTATCAGAAGCTTATTTCAAATGAGGTGTCATTTCAAAGACAAGAATGGGCTGACCTGCTCAGGGAATTGGACATAAAACAGAGGGAAAATAAAAGCCTTGTGGCTGGGGTCTTCCATAGAAAAAGTAGATAGAGTGAACGCTGGGTTTTTATGGATTTCCAGCTTTTGGCTGCTGCCCTACTCCATTTGTAGATTAAGTCAACCTCTGACTTTAAACTCACTGTGCTCTCCTGAAGTTGTATGCCTGCCCCAGATTGTCTTTCTCACAATGAATGGCCCAATATTCTTGTGATCTGAAGGGCAGAGATTAGAGAAGTTATTTGGTGTGTGAGAGCCCCATGTATTCTCCTCTTCCTCATTTATAACAGGAATCTCAATCACAGTATTTCACTCCAGGGAGGAGGCACCTTTGCTCTGTATGCAAATGAAGGCTGATGTTCTCCCTAGCTTGCTTGGTAAAAAGTTCTGGCTTGGGATGTTGCCTGTGTATTAATTTGAAAAACCTGGGCTCTAGACCCTTCAAAAATGTTTTTGAAGAATGGCTGGGAGTTGTGTATTTGTGCAGAAGACACACTTTACTCACACTGTATGTATGGAAGCATTAACATCGTGGATAAACCCTGTATATCTCCAGGATTCATCCAAAAAGGCACCTTGGAGTTACAGCTGGATTTAAGTGTTTAATCTAGCTGTTGTCTGGATTATTCATCAATTTTTTTCCTCACAACTTCTCTTTGAACTTCCCTTCTTACCAGAATACCAGTATGTTACAAATAAGCATATCCCCAACAGCTGGAACTAAGTTATAGAATACTCACCCTGCAGTATTTCAGGTCTTAATAAAGCCACTGACCCAAGAAATAGAAACCTATAAAATTTAGTGCTGGCAGGTGAAGAGCTTTTCACTGAACCTGTCTTCTTAGATCATGGGTTTTGGCTATGCTGTGTTTATACACTCTAACCATGATACAAATGTGTATGGGCCACTCTCTGTTCCAGATCCTGTCTAACCAGGTTGCAAAAGCATCACAATTTGTCCCCACACCCTTCAGCCCTGGTGGGTATGCTAACTTTTGTCCAAACAGTCTAAACACCCAAGAAATCCCTCACGTTCTGTCTAGCACATGCACGGTTTTGTGTGGAGCTACTCCCCTGCCTGATGGAGAGAATTCACCTTGTAAACACTTTTATTGTCAAAACTTGGCTTTTGAAGATGTGCACAAACTCCTGTTAATCACCTCTGACTCTGCTCCCACCACAGACAGACCTCCTCAGTATGTCCATGTCCTCACTGCCTCAGCAGAAACCTTCTGCCAGATATAGTCCACTGAAGGCAAGTGTTGAGAAACAAAATAGCTGTTGTGAAGTAGGAAGTGTGTCAGTTCAAAAAGAAAAAGGATGGGAAGAAAGAGCAAAACTAACAGCAGTCTGAACAGCCCTAGAATTGAGGAGGGAAAAGTTTTTCCTCCTTGTTCCTGCAACAAGAGAAGTCAGATTCAGGCGACTGTGTCTCTCTAGGCCCTGTCTAAAGATTTTGGGGTTTATAGTTTGATTTCAGCTTTATTAGAGCCAAAAAGCATGTAAAAATTTTTGACTTTGGAGTGCTTCTGTAGATAACCAAGACATGCAGAGCTGAGTACTGAGTCCAGGCTAAGCACTGGTGACCTACAGACATAATGCCTAGAACCTGAAAGGGAAGATAATCTGAGCATACTTATGCTCAATGCACAGTCACTTTTCTTAAAAAATAGATAGCAACTAGACAAACATCTTTATTATATTGCTTGTTCCTGGGATGCTGGTTCAGACCCACCCCAGCCTGGAGATGTTTGGACCTTCTGCTCCCACCCTGAGTGAAAGTACTCAAAGACTGCCAATTAAAGAAGGCAAAGTGTGTTACTCTTCTGTGCATACACATACACATGCCAACACCCAAGTGTACCTCTGTGCACCCACAAATTGTGCTTAATCATGAACACAGATATTGGAACTACTCTCTGAGAAAATCTGTGGAAATCTGTCCTTTTGGTTCTTTTTTCCTAAAATTTGTAAGAAATGTTATCCTTTGACCTTTAATGGGACTAAACGCAGCCCATAAGTGAATGGCATAATACCAGGGTGGCAGATATTTACACTGAATGAAGGGCTAGTGAAAGCAGTGTAGCCTAAGGCTCAGCTCCAAACCTCAGCCCTGGCTATAAACAGTCTATTTATTCGGGCTGTTCTCACCTGCCATGGACACAGCAAGAGATTCCCCCTCCCTCTGATACCTTGTTTCCTTTCCTGTGATGTGGTTGTGGCAAAACTCATGCCCCCACTGTTTTTGTAATGTGAGAAACACCTATATGCTACAGCAGGGAATAGGACATAGGGATTAATGCCTCTTATCAAGAGAGCTTCTAGGTCCAAGCCCCCAGGAAATATTTACCTGCTTAAAAGGCAATGGGATAACCAATGAACAGATGGCAGAGGAGGAAAATTGAACTTGGACATCTTTTCTTCCTTGTTATGAGAGCTGGCAAAGAAGGTTAACAAGAGCCATTTGTCCTCCCACCCCTAGCACACACCCCTTTCAAGAATGAATGCTACATGTTCTGCCCTTATACTGATTAGTTTGGTTTTCATGACAAATGAATGACGTGGTGGTCCTTGCCAGAAAGAAAACCCCATCAAATCATTAATCTTTAATAAAATGTTAAAGGCTCAGGTATATTCATGCGTTATTTGGAAAAATATGGTTAACAGAAGTCATCAAGTCATAATGTCACCTTCACTTAACTAAATATGAATCAACAGATTTGGTGAGTCCAGGCCAAGCCTTAGCAGAAAGGATTGTGCATTGCAAAGGCAATAATTATAAATAATAAAAAATAACACTGGCATAAGTTAGCAAGGCTTGCTGGAAGCATCAGCAGAGCAGTTATAGATCAAATGAGGGGAGCTATCCGTCCTACCATCTTGTACCCCAAAGGCCATGAGCAATATGAGAGAGTGATTCTGTGCCAAATATAGCAGGAGTGTGTTTGTGTGCATCAGGTGCTAAAAGAATGGGCTTTAGAACAGGCTAGATGAATATCTGTGACTGTCTGCTTCTTCCCACTGATTCCATGCAGCTTACTGCAGAGGCAAACTGGAGGTAAAGTGCCATTCCCTGTGGCTTTTCACATTTCCTCCTCAGAAAACAGAATTATTTCAGTTATAATTACTAGTGACTACCAGTGATCCCTCTCTTTGTCATTGAAGTTAAAAAAGAAAAACAACCAAGTAAATACAAACAGAAAAAAAAAGTAATATTTTTGCTGGTTTCTCTGTATCACCTACTTTTTAAAAATCCTATACATATAGCAGAGTGGAAAACCCTCAGTATGTGCCTACAGAGTCCATTGCATTTGGAATTTACTTACAAAGTAATTCAGTTATGACTTTCCTTATAAATTCATAGAGACTGAAGGAAAACTCAATTGCAGAAGATAGCTTTGAAGTGAACCTTCAGCCTGACAGTCAAAATCAGGCTTTGTAAATTATGCAAAAGTAATATCTGAGAAGCAGCATTCAGCTAAAAATTCTAACTCTTTTTTTTGGTCATGATTTTTGGTAAGAATATCTTAGAGAGTGAAATTCTGTTTTCATGGAAATCTGGGGAAAGTAGGGGTTCTATGAAAATGCTTACAGCTTACATGTGCATGCTGAGAGCTATAACACAATGTGTTGAGTCAAAGTAGAACAATAATAAATTATCAGAAAATTAATGAACATGTGAAAACACAAAGAAGTCTCCATTGTAAACAGCTTGTGAGCAGTTCATTGTCAAATGAAAAACTTAATATGCTATCCATCAAATGATATAAAATAAAGCCAGATTAAGAAGAGCTTCCATTCAGAATCCATAAGTAAAGTGTCATGAAGTGTGAAATATAAAAGTTTCATCTGATCTGAAAAGTTAAGCTCAGTCAATTATTCCCATGCATCTCCTTTAGCAATACAGTAGCTGTGCTAAATCTAGAAATAGTCGACTTAAACACTGGCTTTAAAATGTAAAGTAAGAGCAAAAAAAAAACACAGATAAAAGCTTTATTAAAAAAAAATACAAAAAGAGGGTCTTTGACAAAGACAAAAAAGGTGGAAAGGATACTATAGTCCTCTAAGACAGGAAGTCAGGATTGTATGGTCACTGGAAATCAATACTGTTAGTTCCTGTGAGGAGCAGATAAAATATCTAAAACCAACCACAACTACAAACATCTGGATGCTCAGCTGCCCTGTTGGATGAGAGGAAGCAGGTGCAGTTGTCCTCTTGGTTTGAATTAGCCTTACACTGCTGATGGCAGACATTCCTGGAAGAGGATAACGGCCCCCAGATGGAAACATGACCAGTCCCAATGCAGTGGACAGGACTGTCTGGATTTCAGTGGAAGAAATGGTGCTTGGGTACAGTCAGCCACAATAAGGATCTCATCTTTGAAAGTCATAACCTTTTCTATACCCTCTTTCCTCAGTAAACACTCTCCCTCAAGCCAAGAGGGAGATGAGAGAGCCTCAAGCAGCTGGAAAATGGAGAGGAAAGGCACTCAGCTGGCCTGCTCACAGCAAGGCTGCAAGAACAGAGGTGTGTACAGACAGGATGTATCTGTTCAGAGAGGAGATTTGTAACCAATATTGTTCAGGTCAACTCAGTGGAAAAACATCTAAATTGTACAACCATCCTGTTTGTGAATAGCATGGTCTTACTTCAAAGGGGGCTGAATTTCAGACAGTGTTTGTTAATCAAGTTTATTTGTAAGGATGAATGAGAATATAGAAGCAAACATTGCATAACCATATATCTTGGGTACCAAGTACCTTTGGCACTTAAATTGCTGTAGAAGCCACCATTAAGACCACTAATTCAAAATGAAGGAGATGCAGAGAAAGTTCATCAAAAGGAAATTGGACATGAAGCATCCATCTTTCTGAACAGGATTTGTTTACCTTATGATATGAAAGCTGAGGAAGAGGAACATCAATGAAGATAAACAGTTTAAATTAGCACAAAACACATGGGTATAATAAACTGCCCATGAGATGTAAGATGTGGGATGTTAGAACCTGAAATGGCTTTCTAATAAAGATAAAAACATGAAAAAACACCCAAAATAATTCTCAGCAATTTTACAATTATGTGTAATTAATCCATCTGAAGACAATCGTGCTGGCTTTGATTGGGACAGAGTTAATTTTCTTCACAGTAGCAAGTATGGGTCTGTGTCTTGTATTTGTGCTGGAAAGGCTCTTGCTAGTGCAGAGGAGTTTTCATTATTGCAGAGCAGCTTTTAAACAGTTGAGGTAATCATTCAACCAGTGAGGAGGCTGGGTGGGCACAAGGAGCTGGGAGTGGACACAGCTGTGACAGTAGACTCCAAAGGATGTCCCATATAATATGGCATCATGCTTAACATATAAAGAAGTAGAGGGGAAAAAATGTAAGAGGGGGAATATTCAGATTGATAGCATTTTGTCTTCTCAATCACCATTGTGTGTGATGGAGCCCAACTTTCCTGGGAAGGAGTGACTGCCTGCTTCCCCTTGGGTCCTGGGGAAATGGTTTCCCAATTCCTTGTTTTACTTTTGTGATGCAACTTTTGTTTGTGAGGCTTCTAGTTTATCTATTAAGATGTCTTTATCTCAACCCAAGAGTTTTTCCCACTTTTACTGTTCCACTTTTTCTCCCCATTCCACTGACAGGAAGTGAGTGAGCTGCTGTGGAGGTCTGAGTTGCTGGCTGGGGCTAAATCATGACAAAAATACAGAACTGGACATCCAGAGAGCAGAGACCAAACCACCCTGACTCAGGAAAACCATTCAAGTTCAGTTTCTAGCCTTAATTTTCTCCTGTAACCACAGGTTTGAGCTGTACCTTTAAGTTATTTTCCTTTTATGAGGATTATGCTAAGAGTCATGACTCAAAAAGCAGTCTCTGCAGTTTCCAAAGGAGATCAAGAAGTATAAGTGTAGACTTCTGTCTTGGATGACTATCCACAGGTAAGAAAAGCAGCATTATCTGGTTTCAGCTTTGCCCTTCCTCTTTGGCAGGGGGTGGTGGTGACCACAGGGAGTAACTAATCTGAAGTCATGATGTCTGACCAGAGAACAACAGTTGTGGAAGAGGTAAGGTTCGATTTTGAGGCCCTACTCCTATCCAGGACAGAGATCATGTCCTGGTTGTTTTCCATCAGAGTCAGAAAGAGTAGAGCAAGTTATAAGTCAGAAGTCCATGACTCTGGTCCTACCCTAAATCTACCCCCAAAGAAAGGCTAGTAGTTTAGAAACTTACTACTGCTTTATGTGAGCAAGTTTTTGTGAAAACATTCACAATTTAGGAAGCAATTTTGTCAAGCTGACAATTCCAAGCAAATGCTCCCCAAATTGCTTAAAAATTACATTGTGACTAAACTAAGACAGACTATAACAGTAGCTGAAACAAGGCCAAATTGAAGGAAATGCAGATTGCCAGCAGCTATTTTCCCCTCTGTGAAATACGATATCCAACATTTTTCTTTA
Source organism: Poecile atricapillus (assembly GCF_030490865.1). NCBI lineage: Eukaryota > Metazoa > Chordata > Aves > Passeriformes > Paridae > Poecile > Poecile atricapillus. The sequence goes on from NC_081251.1 coordinate 10,742,222, forward strand.
CATAATCCCCGGCAGTTAGGCAAACATTTTTACCCACCTTTTACAGATGTGTATACCAGAGCAGAGGATTGATCAAGTGCTTTTAACAAAGCTATTGATTAATTTTGTAGAAGCAATTGATCTAATTCCACGTCTCTTCATTCATAACCACTTTTGTCCCTTTTGTCCCTTTCTTGGGTAGAAAAGTGTGATTTTAGCATTCACATTCACCACTATGCCAGGGACATCCTCTCCTTAGTTGCTTCACTTGAATTTGTTCATTCTGCTACTGTTCTCTGATCAACCTTATTACCACACATTGAGCCAAAATTATTTTGGAGTTGTGAGAGAGTGAATTGTTAATGGTTAATGACCCAAAACAATTGCCCATTTTTAATTCTGTTAGATTTTCTCGACAATATTTCTATCTTAGCTTCTCAGTATTATGCTTAAAAATGTAAGCATATTTATATGCATATATATGTATATATGTTAGATACCTGTTTTTTTAATATTTACACTATTCCTGCTTCCTACATGTTTTTTTTTAACTTCAGTACCTTTGTCATTTTTGTTATGTAGAGTATTGAATTGAAATTCAAATGTAATATAAATTGGAATTAACTGGATTTAAGTCTCACCTGTTTGTCTACTGTTCTCTTCCATTTTGGAAAGCTACCCATGTTTTATTTTCCTTCTCCACTGTTGGCTGTATTGACAAACAAATTCCTACACCTTGCTGCCTGCCAGCCTCACAGTGACCACTGCCCCCTCCCAAGGGGCACTTCCATGGTCACTGAGTCTGGATGAACCCAGCCTTCAGTGCCTCTTCCTTGCCCAGAACTTGCTGGCTGTGATTTGTTATTTTTTTTCCCCTGTGGCTTGTGCATTCACAATCCTCATCAAGAGGCTGTAAACTCAGTATTAGTTCTGAAATGTGTTCACATTGTATTTTGGTTCATTGTGTAATCATCCACCCAAATTAGATTGGAATCAATGGGATTTGTCATCTAATTGCTACTGTCTGTAGAGAAGACAGTAATGAAAAAAGGAATGAAAACATTATATACCTGACTTATTCAATTGACAAAAAAATCCTGTTATCACTACTAAATAATCTAGAGTTGCTTACTAAAATGAAATCATAACAAAAAAGTTAGATGGTAAGCTTTAGCATTGAGAGGTGTTCCCTTTCCCATTACAGGAATGAGAACTATTTCTAATGAGATGTCCAAATTCTCCAGTTACTGTTTAGTAACAGTAAATAAAAGTAGTAACAGCAAATAAAAGACACTGTTGCAACACAAATATCACAAAAGAAACCACAAAGATTCCTGATGTAATCTTAACGGAAAGAAAGGGGATATATACGTTTTAAAATGTATTTAACATTACTCACTCGTACAAAAATATTTGAGCCTCAAGAGGCTATTATTCATGCCAAAGTATTTGATTCGTAGTATTTTCAAAAATCAGTGCAACACAGTATCACACAGAGATTTCGGATGAAAATTATTTTTTGCTTTAAGATAGAAGGTCCCAAAATGAAGGCTTTAACTGGCGAGAGGATGAGCTGTGGGTTATTTCAGCTGCTGTGAAGTGGTAAATAGCGATTTGAGCAGATGCTGGTGGGAGAAGGGCAGCACGAGAAGGCGTTCGGCCAGCAGGTGGCGAGTTTTCTTCAGGATTGCACTTCCAAGAAGATATTTTTATGGTCCTGTCTGTTATTCAGTGATGCCCTGATTATATTATTCCTACAGCTTTAAACACAAAAGCCTATCTCAAAATAACCTTAAAGGCCTGACCTCAAACCACGAATAGCAGGAAGTTCTCAGTTAGGGTTGAAACTCTGTCACTACTTAATCTTCCCCTTGGGCCAGTGTATTGCAGCTTATTTGATATTTAGGATCACCTGATGGCACAAACCCCCCCTGTTATGTGACCTTTATCTCTAACACTTCAACATGAATGCGTATGACAGATAATTGTCTTTCCAACTTGTCTCTTAACTTCCTTTGCTTTTGTGACTTTTAGTTGGTCCCTCAGGTTTATTTCCATGTGGTTTCAAAGGGAAGTTATATCATTTTTGAAAGTTAACACTACAGAAGAAAAAAAAAGCTAAACAAAAAACTCCTAAAAATCTCCTTTTTTTTTTCCTATAATGCTGCTATATATTTAGAAACTGCTAAAAACAGGAAAACCATTGTGAGTGATTATATAACTAAAATTCTGATTTCTTATATATTATCCTCAATAAACATCATTTTAGGCTTGTTCTATATAATAAAATTCTCACCAGATCAATATTTCTATGTACTTTAGCCAGGCACTAGTCCTGTATTATTAAAAACAACACTTTGTGTTAAAATAACACCTTTCCACTGAGTAAAAGCCAAGAAATTGGATCTGCAGTGACACAATACTACAGTTATTAGATATTAATGTCACTTAAGTCAATAATAAAAAATCATATAGTTTTCTGTAGGAGAAAGAATACTTGAACTCCATGGCTGCTTCAACATCATGCAGTCATGTCAGCAGTGTACATATGGCTAAGGACCAGCCGGCCTCTGGTAATCATCATATTATAGAAGAGAGGGGGCACAGATGTGGTTTAGAGGACCAGGGACTGATGTAATTGAATTTACAATGTCCTTGTCCCCTGCAGAGAGGTGGCCACTGTGTCTGCCAGCAGCACTGGCCGATGAGCTTGCAGCCAAGGGCGTGGGCAGCAGAGCTGGGACCAGCAGCTACGGACTGCACATTTGTTTGGGGTGGGGAGGGTGACCCCAGTGTGTGAACCTCTCAGTCCTGTAGTGAATTTCTATCACTCTACAGGACATGAAATAATGACAGTTTCAAATATTTGCTGAAACAGTGAAGGACCCAAACCTGTTTTAAAGATGACTCCCATTAGCTATCGAGCCAGGTCCTGCCCTCCCTGGATGACTTTCCAAGGTGCAGGCTCAGGGTATTTAAAACGCTACCCACATTTCTGAGCTGTAGGCTGTGATTCTACAGACCTGACCCAGCAGATCTGCCCTTGGAGCTAGTCCAGAACTGTGGAGTGGGCTTTCACAAGATCTTCCCCATCTTCAGCACCTCTTCTCCCCATTTGCAGTGCCAGCTGTTGTGTCAGAGGCATGGAAAGCTCACAGTTCTTGACAGATTGTTAGAGTTCTGTGGCACAAAAGATGGTCCAAGCACCCCTCATCCACATGGATTGAATGAACCTTTGGGCTCCAGTGTCCAGTCTGTTGGGATGAGGGGACAGGAGTATTGGCAATTGACTGAACTCAGAGCCTTGTTTCATTGTGTACCTATGCACTGGACAAAGCCAAAACATGACCCCAAATAATTAGGATGTAAATAGTGGAGTCCTGTCAATTTGTATTGCTATCTTCAGTCCTGTTAATCCCAAAGGAGATGCTGAACTGATGCCATGAAATGTTGCTGTAATTGAGTTCTAGGAAAAGCTTTTCTAACCACTTCTGGTGCAGAAAATGTTTAATTTTTTCATTTGTAACAAACTTGCTGTCATATAGGTGTGTGACCTATCAACTACTGCAGATACGCACTTAATGAAGTCCTGAAGATAAAGCCTGATAAAAATATAGAAATACCCATTCTCTAACCTTCAGGCTATGAATTGAGATACCTAAAACAAGGACCATTGGATCTGTGTATGTGCCAGCATATGGTCAATGAAACAAAAAAGGAAAGGTTTCTCTAAAATGATCTCAACAGGAAGCTTCCTGCTTTCAGGAAGTGCTGGATCCACTGGGGGTTACTAGCCCAATATCACTGTGGTGAAATCACTCCATGGAAGATAAATCTTGTGGAATTTTGATTCCAGTCCTATGATTGACAGATCACAGCAAGAAAATGTTGCCTTTATTCACTGAAGGTTATGGAATCCTCTTTTAAGTGTTAACAATAGTAAATATAAGCCTTATCAAGTTACATATCATTAAAAGTATTAAAAACATAAAGGTCACTGCTATTCCTTAATTCAATATACTTATCTTCCTACTTCCATTGTGCACCCTGTAGTGCTCTCTGTGTTCATCTCTTTCTATACTTACATACACTTACAAAGGTTCTTCCCTTTTCTAGTGTATATGTATTTATATGTATACACATTTAACTCTAGTTCCTACATATCTTTTAGTACTACCTAGAAGTTACTCTTTGAAGTCTGAGAGATTGCTCTTGGTGATCCTTTTTCCTGGGCAAACCAGAGCTGGATAAGTTGGAGGATACCCCTACTGAGTTTCCAGGCTAGCAGAACTGTATATTTTATAGTAGTAGAGAGAGGATTTCGCTTTAAAACATGTGGCATAGGCATAATCCACAGCAAAATGATGTGATGTCCAGGCTTTGCTGGCATTCTACTTGAGTGTCCCAATTCACACTGGTCTTTGTCTCACAGGCCCCTTTGGAACTCATGTCACCAAAGCCTTCAGTTCCTCTGGGATCATTAAATCCTTACTCAATTTCCAGCAGATATGGGAATTGTATGTGAGCAAATGTAATGTACACAAATCATTCCAGCCACCCTTGTATTAAATGAACTTTTTTAAGAAGCTGGTTTTGACCTGATAGAACATAATGGTTTCAAGGGAACCATATAGCCATTACAATCCATCATATAAATGAATACTTAGGGACACCTAAATCCAAAGATTATTTGACTGTTGTACGTATACTTGCTTAGAGGAGGCTGGAGGATAGAACCCTCAAATCTGCAGTGAAAACATCTGTACTTTTACAAAATTTTTCTTAAAAATGAGCACATACAAAAACTTTCTCAGATTTCCAAAATGATCAGTTCATTTTGAATCAGTGACCCCCAGCATCAAATTACATTTTGGATGGATTGTTAATAAATTATTGCTTTAGAAAATCAAAGTATTTCAGAATGATAAAGAGTGTTTTATACGACCAGTTCTGATTGCAGACTCTGGTTTCTCTATAACCTGATGGTTTTTCATGTGTTATTAATTACTGTGTACTGTACTCCTTTAACAACTATGGCAGATACTGCAAAGCTGAGGAAAAGCAAGTGATATAAAATACAAAAATGTTCTGCAAACCCTGTTTTTGCTTCCTTTTGTTGCTCTCTCGCAATGTAAAAACAGATAAATGGTTTCCTCTTTCAAATACAACAAAAAGAAATGACTCCTGGGAGGAGCCCTAGGATGCCAAGTTTGAGCCTGGATTGAATTTTTATGACCACTGTAAAAACTCCTGAAAATAGGAAATTATAATGGAAATGCTGACTCTCACTGCACCAGTGTGAGCAGCACCACCACGGCATTATTAGTGATCTAAAGGGGCTGGAAGTTAAAGTGGAATCATTTACACAACCGACTTCACACCGCTTTGCAAACAAGGGGTGCGTGGGGCGGGGGACCGGTGGTGGGGGGAGATCTCGAGCTTAATTAGTTGCTTGCAAAATCCATTGTGATTCTTGAAGAAGACAAATCCCCTATCGCTCTATTCCGTGCTCTGGGTTTTCTTTCCTGCTCCGCAGAAGTTGCTGGCAGGGGGCTGTCCCCGCCGGCTGCGCGGAGCGCGGGGGGGACCAAGCGGGACTTGCGCTCCCGCGGATCTCTCCCTTGCCGCAGCAACTCTCTAGAGAAGGGCGGCAATAGATGAAAGCGCCGGCTTACATCTCAGCATCGCAATCAAGCAAAACCCATTTCCCTCTTGTTAACAAAATGGAGATGTTCCAAAGTTTGGCTTTTATTTTCAGGGAGCCGTGGAAGTTTGAAAAAAAAAACAAAAAAAAAAACAACACAAAAAAGTCTAAAGTTGGCAGAACAGCGTTATATCCATCTCTGCACCGATTTTCTTTTTCAGGGATGGAGGCGGGAGCTGCTGTTTGAAGAGCGTTTACTCGCACCGCGGGAGCAGTTTCCACCCGCGTTGTTTGCTGCTATTCTTCCCTTTCTTGTCATTAGCAGCTATTAAAATACTAAGGCTACATGGAACCTGGGGAGCGAACTGTGGTCGGGAGGGAGCGGGGGATCAGTTTGGGAAAGGGGGTGCGGGAGCTCCTGCCCTGCCCCGCGCCCGCCGCCACCCGCAGGTCCCGGCCACGCTCCGCGCTCGGGCCCCGAGAGTTCGTGGCCTTTCCTGCCCCTTTCTGACTCTCGCTTTTCGTCTCAGTCCGGGCCATTCCAGAGAGGGCAGAGTCCGCACACTCTAGTCCTTCACCTCAACCATCAGCAAAATCTGAGGAAGAGGAGAAACCAGGAAAAGCGAAGGAAAAGCAGAACACATGTATACATTTATACATATGTGTGTGTGTGCATGTATCCCGGGTGCCACAGATAACGGGGGCGTTACACCTTGCCCGGGGAGGAGTGAGGACAAGGAGGGGAATGCTGGGTGCACTTGTGCCTGCTCTCCTCTGCACGTCTGCCGCCGGGGCTGCTCCATCCTCCCGGTAAAGCTCCGGGAGCGAAGAAGCTTCGGAAGCTCCGCCGAGCGCTGCCGGCTGCTCAGTCCTGCTCCCGCTTCCCTTCCCCGGGAGTGCTGGGAGCTGCAGGGCTGCCGAGCGGAGGCTGCTTTGCCCAGCCAGCCCCCACCCACCGCCTCTGCGTTCGCCAGACTCCAGGAGCGATGGAGCCCCTGGCCTCGCCGAGCACACGAACCTCCCCTTGCTCAGCCGGAGCCGCTGCTCCCCCCGGCCCCAGCGGCGGATGGTGCTTCGCGAGTAGCACAGTTGTTTCTTCTCAGTAAAAGAACTTTAAGGGACAAGCGCAGTTCCCCGGTGGGCAGAAAGTCCCACTGAAGCAAAAGGGAGTTTTATCCTGCCCATGGCTATGGAATGGGGCCGGGAATCGTTTTCCTTGCAAAGGTTAAGTGGGTGAAGCTGGGTATCCCAGCTGCAGCAGGGAAGAGGAACATCAGTCAGGCTGTGTAGCCCTCTCCCAGCATGCGTGTAGGTGCATCCAGGGGTGACCGGCATCCACGGGAGTGTGAACCGGAGGAGGCGCGATGCCCCGTGCCCGCGGTGCGCAGGGTTAGCCCTGGAACCCCGAACTCGTTAGAGAGGAGGCTGCAAGCGCAACAGGCTCCCTACGGGAGGGACGGGGAAATGCCCTCAGATGTTCTCCCCGTGCCCCTGAGTCTGCTCCCCAAGGGTCACGAAGCCGCTCCTCCCGGATCGGGCACCAGCACCGGCACCGCCGGCACCGGGGCGAGGCGGCAGCGCCCGACGGCGACTCCGGGGCTGCGGGAGCGTAGCGGCCGGACAGCCCCGGTGTGCTGGGCACGGGGTGATGTCCGGGATGCTGCTCCCCGAAAATGGGCTGCCTAGAGCTGGGGGACTTTCACTCGCAGATACGTGGGACAAGATAGGGACGGGGATGATTTTGGGAAGGGGATACAGGTGGGAAATAGGAATGGGGGCTCCGGTCTCCCCAGTCATGCCACAGGTTTCTCTTGAAACTAATTGGGTTTCGCTGTCACGTCTGAATCCTACCAACGTGGCTAGCTTTGGGAGCAGATGCCTTCACTTTTCACAATTCTCTTGAAGTCGTAACATTCCTAATCGACAGCAGATCTTCCCTGTGGAAAAGCGCAGCATATTCCCTGCGTGTCAGAGTGGTTTTGTTCACCGTTCCCGGTATTAGGTTCCCCACCGCTGCAAGTTGACATAATGCAAATTAGCAAGGGACATCATAAAAATCCATTCGAGAATAAAGGTTTTGGAACAACATACGCTTCGTAACTGAAACACCAGCTATTTAAAACAAATGCACTTAACAAGACAGTTAACCTGAAACTTCAGTTCTATTGCCAGTGGGATGACAAGTCCAAATATTTTTATTTTTTAACAAATACGTAAATATCAGACGACACCTTATTCAGACAGCTTTCAGCTACAGCTTCCAGGAATACTCTAGAATAGAGTGATATCTCAACGACCTGATTTGATTATAAACTATTTTCTTGTGAGGCTAAGTTTTTTTGTGTCTCCCTCCCCCGTAGACAATGAGATCATTTACTGCCACTTATTTCTATGTTTAAGTATTTATTTCGGAATGGTGGGGTTTGTATCTGGAAGTGCGTGGGGGTTTTTTGTTCCCTCAAAGGCAGCACGTGCATGTATCATAGCTGGTTTTGTGTTTACCGTCTCAGCTATCCCGCTGTTTTTCTAAAGAGAATTGCGATTTTTGTTTTATTAGTGCATGCACCCACCCTCAGCTATAACAAGATTTTTTTCTATGGGAAAAGATACATCTCCAGTTAGGAAAGACTGTCTGTGGTCTGTATCTTGGTCTGGAGACACCTGGGAGTCTTACATTCGTGTTCAGACAACTGGACTTAAACCATATTTGAAAATGCAAACTTATTCAAAGAAGTCAGCTTACAGCAGCGGATGGTATTCTCCACAAGAATGAAAATACGAGGTTTTTAGGGATTAGGGTTTTGAGAGTTTTCTTTTTTTTTTTTTTTCCCTTGATCGGTGGTGGGGGGTGTTGTGTGGTTTTCTTTTGGGTTTTTTTTGGGGGGGGGTGGTTAGAGTGTGTGTGGGTATAATAAAGAAAGAATGAAAATGACAGCATAAACTGTGAGAGAACTGAAGAACTGGGAATGTCTTTGCTTCGCCTTTGCCTCATTAAAATGCCACTCGTTTACAAAAAAAGGGAACGAAAATCTCTTCGCCTGCCTGAAGCAGAGTGCAATGTTAGACTCCAAATTGTTCATAAAAATAGAGAGAATTTGGGGTTGAAATGGCAGCGTGGTTGCTTCTCCACGCTGCTGTCATGATCATGATCACTTATTCTGCAGGATGATAACGCAGTGTTTTCTTATTGCTGTTTTGTTGATTTTGGTTTTATTTGTTTGCTTGCCTTTCCATCGGAGACGGTAAAAAAAAAAAAAAGAAAAAAGAAAAAAGAAAAAAAGAAGGTGTAATAACAGGAGTGTCATGAACAATAAAAAGACACATGAGTGTCCCTGAGCACGGTACCGTGTTATCCTGACGGATCTGTCTTCGCTCGCGTATTATATTACCCTGGCTTCTCGGGACATTGTAATATACCCAAGCAATTTTCCCCCCTTCCCGGATCTAAAGGAGTGTGAATGGATGGATGAATAGAAAAACAAATAACCGAGGAGATTACGGCCTCAGGATTAATTATAAAGCACATTTAACCTTTTTCTTTCGAGGGTTATTTTGTTTTTCCTGTGTCGCCCGGGCAGTCGCCCCCGGACGTGAGCAGAGCTTTGCGGCTCCCTATCCGCGGGGAATCCTCGGAGTTCCGCTGGCCGTGGAACCCCTCCGGGGCGCGGGGAGAGACCCTCCCGGCCCGTGGGAGGAAGGACACGAGGAAGGCACCCAGGTCAGGGGCGCTGGGGCGTAAAGTGGGGATCAGGAGGGATGATGGGACGGGCGGAGGAAGCGGCTCTAACCCGGGGGTGGACCCTTTACAGGTAAGCGGCTCCCGGGCACCTTCCTCTCTGAGGATCTTCTCAGAGAGTGATAAAAACTTGAGATCCCTAAATCCACCGAGCGGGAGCAGACTCTCTGCCTCCGTTGTACCCCCACTTTTTCATCGTTCCTGCCTTTGTCCCCCTCCTGCCCTCTGAGCGGGTCCCGCTCACTCCCGTCCCGCGGCTCTGCTCGGCGGGGAGGGGGCGCAGCGCGGCGGCCGGGAGCGGCGCGCTTCGGAGCGGTTCGGCGCGCTTCGGAGCGGTTCGGCGCGCTTCGGAGCGGTTCGGCGCGCTTCGGGGCGGTTCGGCGCGCTTCGGAGCGGTTCGGCCCGGTTAGGCCCGGTTCGGCCCCGTTGGCAGCCGTGAGGTGCAGAACGGAGCGGCGGGGCCGGATGGGCGCCGGGGGAGCGCCCCGCCCGCGGCGGAGCCGTGCGGGGAACCCCCGGCCCGGGAGGCCGTTCCGCAGCGGGGGCCGAGCCCCGCGGGCCCTGGGGAGATGCTCCGGGCGAGGCTGAGGGAGCGGGGCGGGGGGGGGGCGAGATGAGAGGTTTGCGGGCTGCGAGCCCCGGGCTGCTGCGCCTCCGCGAGAAGCGGGTTGAAAAGTTGGTTCTTCCCAGCCAGAAACTTTCTCCGAGCGTGCGCATGCCCGGAGTGCGGTGGGAGGTTGAGGGGGGAGCTGGGAGGGGGGGTTGAAATAAGGAGGAGGCAGGAGGGAAGGGATCGGTTCAGTCTGAGCGCGACTGCTCCCGGGCGCGTTCGCACTCCAGCGCACGCAGCCGGCTCCGGGAGCAGGAGCAGGGAGAGCGCCTCCGGCCGCGCCGGCCGGAGCACCTGGACACCTGGCCCCGCTCGGATCTGCCTGTACCCGCTGGAGGAGCAGTGGGGTGGGTGGGGTGAGCTGTGCCCCCCAGGGCCAGCACAGACACTGACCTAGCCCAACCTCTTTTTTTATTTTTTTTTTTTTTTATTTTTTTCTTTCATTTTTTTTTTTTTTTTCCATTATTTTATTTTACCAGCTCCAATTTAGCCCAGGATCTTTTAACTGCTGCCAGCGGTGGAGCACAGATCGGGATTAGGTAAATAAAAAGAACAACTCATTCTGTTTGGTTTTTATTTTGCCAAGCCTCGGGGGTTGGGGATATCGATTCAAACACTTCCTTTACCCTACCTCCTTTCTTTCTTTGCCCCCGTCCCCTCCCACGATCCACTGGATGGTGCAGAAGCGTGGAAATTGTGGTTCACATGAGGAGGACTGTTCTCTTTGGGGCGGGCGGAGGGCTGGGGTAAACCTTCACATGGGTCTCGGATATTTTGATGCTATTTAAAGATTTGTCCTCCCCTTTCAAAGTTGTGTCTCCCCCCTTGCGGAGAAGCAATGTTTCAAACCCGAGCTAAAAATGACACATACGAGAAAACAGAAGCCTGCATGTCCTTTATGGCCTTGAACTTCTAGCTTTTCTCCTTTCTATGATTTGCTTTTCTTTCCTCTTCTTTCTCTTATTTCTTTATTTCTGCGAGGTTTCTTCTTTCCCTTTTTTTTTTTTTCCCTTTTCTTGCAACTCCAGTGTTTTAGGATACGAAAAGCCTTTTCTTTTTCTTCCCAAGGCCATAACAGAAATGAGCCTGATGTTTATATTTGTCTGAGTGGATCAAAACAAGTTCAGCGCAGGAGAGACTAAGCTTCTCTCGAGGCCGAGCCTATAAAGTGTCAGTGCAAAGCCGAGGATTAGGGTATGGTTGTTATAGCTGGCTTTTGGGAGGGAAACTATAAAAATAGAGCATTTTGGAGATTATCGTAGCGCTGCAGGAATTGTTTGATAAATCGCGAGCCAGGCAGGAGAGTCCCGGACAGGTGCACAGTAGGTCCAGTTCAGTAAGTCCGGAGTGAGCAGAGAAAGAGCCCCGAGCCCTAAGGCAGCGCTGGGCCCGGGGCTCTGGGGCTGCAGCTCCGCGGCTGAGTCCCGCTGCGGGCGGCCGGGGCCGGGGATGCGCCGCCGTGCCCTGCCTGTCCCCGGGGCTGTCACCGCCAAGCCTTGCCCCTGCCCCGGCTGTGCGTGCTGTCACCACGGGAAGCGGGGAGTACGGAGGAAAGAAATCCTCCCTGCGGCCGGGATAGAGGAAGGACGATTTATTCCTGTGCAGGGGAGGCACCGGCTATTTCTCTAGGGAGAAAGCGAGGGTGAATGTTGTGCCGGGGGCCTTCCGACACCCGAGGGAATTGCAGAAGCACGCACATAATGCTCCCAAACCTACCTAAAAGCTTCTGCGGGGAGAAGGTGGAGGAGCTTGGTCCCTGCGGGGCAGCCAGCCGTGCCCGCCGTGGGGCCGCGCTCCCGCCCGTGGGCCCTGGTCCCTCCAGGGCCGAGCCCGGGGATCTTCCCTGGTTTGGATGAAAGGCTGCCCCGGGCAGTGCAGCCATCGCTGGTGCACTCGGCCCCCGGTTATTATTTATTATTATTATTTGAGAAACTAAAGCCCATCTCGTTCACCCGCGCTCGCAGCGGTGGTCTGGGGAGACTTGTCAACACCGATTTCGTGATAAAATGTGAATGATGATTTTATAAGGATTGAGCGGAGATATCCAAGGCACACGCTGACTGAGTCCTTCCAGTGCTCATTAATGTTAGCAATTAACTCTTTCACGCTCAATTAGCCCCAAATAAACCTGCTTTAATAGATTCTGCACACTTCATTAATACTTTGAATAAATCTGTGCTGAGCAATCCATTTTATTCCTCAAGAGCACCACGCTCTAATAATGAAGAGCGAAAGGGCAGTTTTATTCCCTTTCCACTTAGTTTCCCAAACACAGATAACTTGTAAGCTCCATTTCGTCGCTTTAACTTTAGGAAGGGAAATTTTCTTCCCCTCAAAGGAGACAAAATAAATAGCCGATCTGGTGGCAAAATGCTGTACACCGATGCGTGCAGCTGAAAGGACGAGGCTACCAGACTTGAAAAAAATTCAGGCAAAACTGGGGAACTTTTTTGACAGAAGAACCTGATTGCTGTAGTTTGAGGTTCTCGCAAGAATGCATCATTTTATGCCCGCTACTTTATCATGTTTGTAAAAATAAGCAACGTTCTCAGGGTAATTTACCTCCTCCGTTCTTCCATGTGGAACTAATTAGCAAACCTCATTATTTATGAGTCAGGTATTTAATGTAACAAATATCCCTTTCAAAGGATCCATCGGAAATTGATAATTCAATGTAGAAATGAAAAATACCGACTAGCCGCAAAATTACTTAAAAATCCATTTAATTTCCCCTCTTGCTATGTTACCAGCAGAAAGCCGGGTAGATTTTTTTTTTTTTTTTTCTGGCATATAGAGTAGGTAAGAATTTAATCTGGAAGGTTAAGATTGAAATGGTCTTAAAACAGTGGCAACTGGACAATAGCATTACCGTATCTTCTCTCAGGGCAAAGGGTAAGAAAGCTGGAGACAGATGTAGACTTTCAAGTTTATGATCCTATTTTGCAGGGTAAATTTATCTTGGCATGAGTGGGTTTTGTTTCAGTCAGAACACAAGTGGTTTGTTCTTAATTACTCACCGAGCTACTTTCTGTTAAAAAGAAAACCTCGCACAGTTTTATTGCAACGGGGGAATTCAAGCAGAGAACTCGCGGGGTCTTCTTCTGTAAAAAAAAAAATAGGAAAGAAGACCCGATAACGATCTGTTTACATGAAGCAGAATTAAAGGTGGAGGTGACACCAAAATCAAAGAAATGTTGATCTCTCTGCGGGCGAGTGGGAGACCAGAGAGTTACTACACTGTGAAACACATTCGCTTTGATGTCCCGAAGTGAGGGGACTTCTTTATGAAATAGCCTGAAATAGAGCCTATGAAATAGCTCTTCATCCATATTTTTGACTATTCCGGTCGTACAGAGCAAAAGTGTAGTTCACATTTCTGGAAAAGTGCCAAGAAACTTGTAGTAACATGAACACTCTGCTCCCACCTCCTCTTCTTATTTTCTTCTCCTCTCTCTTTTATTTTTTTTCCCACTTGTTGTCTTTTGCTTTTTCATCCTTCTTCATTATTTTTTTTTTTTTTTTAATTTAACAGAGCTGCTCTAGCAAAAACTTTCAACTGTGGGTGCAGTGGATTCTATTATGACCTGACTGTATTTCTCCTTGGTTTATGCCTTGTTTTTAATTGGGAAAATTTAAAGAGAATTTTAAAATGTTTTCAAACAAGAACTTACTCATGTTGACATAGATTTCTGCTTGTATATTCCATATTAAGTGTTTTCTAAGGATACAAAGAAAGAAAGAGGGATAAACTTCATTTGCAACAGCCTATTTCATGTTTGAGAGATCTAGAGCTACCTAGAAAGGAAAACAGACATGGAACCATTGTGAGGGACAGAAACAGACATTTTCAGGTACCCAGATGAGAAGACAAGAGTGTTTTCTGTGCACTTTGTCCTTGGGGTCACCAGCTGAGGCATTTGTGCTGTGATGTGGACATGCTTAGTGTATAAGGCAGCACTAACTAAATCTAAGTATATCCCCAGTGGAGCAACAAAACAGTCTGGTTGGTTCAACTATTTGCTAAATAGTTTAGAAAAAAAAAAAACAACAAAAAACAACAACAACAACAACAACAAAAAAGAAAAAAAAACCCAAGCAAAATAAACCCAAAAGCAAATCAAAACAAAACAAAAAACAACCCCTGAAAAACAGAAAACAAAACCAAAAACAAAGCCAAAAATTACAAACCAAAGAATAAAAATAGAAAGAGGGAAAAAAAAGAGGAAAGGGAGGAGAATAGAGAATATAATGTGTGCATTTTTCAATAGTCACTATCAGAAATGTATCCAATTGAAAACCAGAAAATGTCACAATCTCTTATTCTGGGTCATTGCAGTGGAATTCCTCTAAGGTTTGAGTCTCTCTTCCTGCTGCTGATTTATGTATAGCACAGTAAAAGGTGGGCCTGGAGTATAGAGCTGTTCAGAGTAAGCTTCTCCCTCTCACACCCTCCCAGCCGCAGCTCCTTTCCAGGCAACAGCACACATATAAATCAGATTTGTTTCCCTGGTCTTTAGACCTCTTCCACCACCAGTTTCCACACCCCCAGACTTCCAGCTCAGAGGGACAATTACTGCACTACTGTACTTTGCTGCCTCCATTTCTCCTAAGGGGCTTCACTCTTCACCTGGGGATGAACTCTAATCCAAACACTCTGAGAATCCTGCTGGGGATCCCTGTGGGGATCCTGTGGGGGAACCTGCCGTGACTCAGCAGGAACCCTGTCAGGATCTTATAAAGACCCTGTGTGGATCCTGTAGGAGCCCTGCAGCAAACCTGTGGGGATTCTGGCAAAAAATATCCCCACTGAAGACAAATCCCAGAGCTCACTGAGGGGCAAGTGAGTATAAGTTAAGGGCTGTGGAGTAAGGAGGAGGCTCTCCAGGCTGCAGGGATGTGATGCTTCCAAAATAACATGGGTGCTCTCTCACACCCACAAAGGGAGGAAGCTGCATCCCCACCAAGAACCCTTGGGAGGCATCTCTTGCCAAATGGTTGACAGCAGCCAGGGCTGAATTTTCAGACTGGGCCAGATGTGCCTCAGTGCTGCTGCCTTGTAGCATTTTCCCCTCTGTCTTGTGGGGTGGGATGGGTAGGGATCCAGCTGAGAAGAGAGGCCAGGGGCTTGGCAGGACCCTGAAACACAGACCAAAGTGGTGGCAACCAGCCCAAGGAAGGGCTGAGGCCCTACAGCTGCTGGTCTGTGTGCCCCATGGGAAGGGTCTTGCCAGTCTTTTAGCCTTTTGAAGGGCTCTAATTAAGCAATTGCTTAGATTAGGATGTGGGCTTGAAGCCAGGCACTTCTCCCTGGGAAGAGAAAATGGCATTTTGGATTCGTCACCCAAATTCAGCATTTTCCTGTTTCTTTCTGCAAAGAGGGAGGTCTTTGGCTGGTATTTCCCCCACAATGTTTTTCCCCCCAAAATTATTTTATTTGTTTGAAAGAGGGAGAGCATGCAGTTCTGAGCATCCAAGCGCCTCCATCATCTCAGAGGCTTGGCTGAGGCCAGACCACAGGGAGCTGAGCAACCCAGGGGCAGCAAGCTCTGCACCCTTCCCCATGTCACCTCAAGAGTCAGGGCTAAACACAACTTCTGTGGACAGATGTAGCGGGCAGTATCTCACTATTTTCTAAAGTCTGAGGTCACCCAGGAAGGGATTTTAAATTACTAGGAAATGACTGAACTTTTTGGGCCAAAATGGCATTTCGGCTATCCCTGTGTACAGGATCATTGGAAGTCTGCATAGCAGGGGATGCTGCTGGGAATAATTGGGGATGCAGTACAACATTTGTGTGCAAGAGAGAGATGGGGAGAGGGAGAACCTGGGGATACACTCTCGGTAAAGACCTGGTCAGGCCTCTAATTCCAAGGTAACCTCCTCTTCCTCCTGTGGCTTCGGAGAGGGATATTTATGAGAGGTGATGTAAGGTACTTTAGTTTTAATGTAAATATACCTCTCCCTCTTCCTCCCTCCATCTTTATTTTCCAGATATTTTCCTCTGTTCCCAAGATCGTCCTCCTGAGCGGCCACCATGGGAAGTAAAACCCTGCCGGCCCCAGTGCCCATCCATCCTTCCCTCCAGCTTACCAACTACTCCTTCCTGCAAGCATTCAACGGGCTGCCCGCCGTGCCCTCTGACCACCTCTCCAACCTCTATGGCTTCAGTGCCCTGCACGCCGTGCACCTGCACCAGTGGACTCTGGGTTACCCAGCCATGCATTTGCCCCGCTCCTCCTTCTCCAAAGTGCCCAGCGTCTCCAGCCTGGTGGATGCACGGTTCCAACTGCCGACCTTCCCACTCTTCCCACATGTCATCCAGCCCAAGCAGGAGGCTGCCAACATGACCCTCAAAGCCAAACCCCGCTTTGACTTTGCCAACTTAGCAGTCGCTGCCACACAAGAGGACCACTCTAAACTGGGACAGGCAGACAGTCAGGGCTCGCCTGCAGGGCTGGGGTCTTTGCTTGAGGTGACTAAACTCTCTCCAGAAAAGAAACCCACGCGAGGAAGGTTACCGTCCAAAACCAAGAAGGAGTTTGTGTGTAAATTCTGTGGCAGGCACTTCACTAAGTCCTACAACCTTTTGATCCATGAAAGAACCCACACCGACGAACGGCCCTACACATGTGATATTTGTCACAAGGCTTTCAGAAGACAGGATCACCTGAGGGATCACAGGTAACTGTTTTTCTTTTCCTGTTCTTTTTCCCTTGTGTTTTTGTACTATCCCTGTTACCTATCTACACTCAAGATTTTTATAAGGAAAGTTAAGTACCCGTCCGACCAAGAATGTTCCTTCCAGTTTTTCTTCTGCCCACTGTTGGTGGAAGAGTTCAAGTAACTTACACTGGAAGATATACAACACTCACTCCATAAAGACAACTTTCACAACGCCCTTTTTAGCTTCCACGGATGTTTTTACGCTCCATTTACATCATGTGTCCTCTGCCTCTATGATCACTCAGAAGTGTCATGAAGACATGCAGTCTGCTGGCCCCAAAGTAAGAGAGGAGTTCTTTATCCCTAAGAAAGGCATCCTATAACCCTCTGATGCCCCTCTCTCTCTTGCACACACCCATACAATTGCCCGAGCGCTGCAATCCAGCAGTCTCAATCACAGCAGTAGGTGCAAGAAATCTCCAGCATGTTCTCCCTCAGGTGGCTCACTGCTGAGTTTAGGCCAGTTATTTCTGACGTCTCGACTGTTTTTCTTTCTCTAGATATATCCATTCTAAAGAAAAGCCTTTTAAGTGTCAAGAATGCGGGAAAGGATTTTGCCAGTCCAGGACACTAGCGGTCCACAAGACACTGCACACGCAAGTAAAGGAACTGAAACCTGCCAAACTTAAGTGTTGAATCTCCAACTTCTATGAACTTTTCCTCCCCTTCAGACTTTTCACCAAAACTAGAGCAGAAACAAAACTTTCGAGATGGGAGCACTGGACTTTGTGCTTTGTTTTTGTTTCTACTTTAAAAAGGGCAAAACCTGCACCCCTTCAGTCCCCCGTCCAAGCAATTAACTTCCTAAGTCGTGGGTGAAAAGATTGGTTTGCATTTAAAATATACGTGAATGATACAGAGAGTGCTAGCTGACTTGTGTGGCTTTGATAAACTTTATGCCAAAAGGTGGTGCTCACGTGTTGTAATCTCTTTAAAAGCAAACAAAAACCCACAAGACACCCCCTATCAACCCCCCCACCCAAAAAAAACCCCAAAACAAACCAAAATCGTAGCTTCCAAAAGTATTACTTAAGAAAATCCAAACTCTTATTTTATACTTTTTTTTGACTGTATAAAGCTTCTTATTTTTACACTTCAGGAAATACAAAGAGTTCCAGAAGACGATTAAGAACTGAAACGGTGGTTTCTCATCACAGCACCATTAAGACAAGGAGAGGGGCAACTTGCAGATCTCATTTGCTAGTTTGTTTTCAGAAAAGGAGAAGAAAATTAATGTTTGGAAATGACCTAAGTCTCTCAAGTGGGGAGTCCTATCGTGTTAGAAAATGCATCCAGATCTCAGACCCACGGGTTCTTGGTGTTGGGACAGATCAGTGTTCATGGGACATGGAGACCTTTTTTATTACCTTGTGGTCTAGTGTGCTGTGAGGATGTTTGTAACTTCTGGACTTATTTAAAAAACCCAGAGGAAAGAAAGATGGCAATACGTCAAAATGACGGTATGCACAATGTGGTTTTAGTGGTACTTAAAGTCTTCGTGTGTCCTGGTGTGAGAGAACAAATCTCAACTTGAGAGCGTATTTTTTTAAATGCTGGCTTTCTGAACAGTGTATTCGAATTAAGAGACATTCCAATAAGTTCTGTTTATTAAAAAAAAAAAAAAGTTGTATGGCTGTTTGGCACTTTATGCTGATTATTGATAATTGACATTTATCACTGGATTGTGTGTGGTTTTTAAGTATTAAAATAAATTGTTATTTTACAGGCAACTCTGCATGGACTACATATGTGTTCATTTGGTTTGTGATCTCTTCCCTAGTAAATTCTCTTTGTCAATATTCAGAACCTATTTTTTTTTGGATTTTTTTTCTTAGTTTTTTTATTTCCTCAGTGGTTGTTTCTACCAGTCTTGGAACGTCTGGATCTTTTTTCAATGCATTAGCTTTCCCCCTTCTAATTTTAATTTTATTTTCTGTTGATTTTTTTTGTGGGGTTTTTTTTGGGTTTTTTTTAGGTTTGGTTTTTTTTTTTTTTTAAGGCGGACAAAAATAAACATCTGCGGAGGGTCAAATATTATTTTGGTGCTAGTGAAGAAAAAAAAAATCGTCTCGGGTAACTAAATCGTGGGTATTAGCTGATAAGATTAGGTGTCAGAAGTGTTATAAAACAAATCAGATGAGTAATGGGTGAACTGTGGCTGCTCTCGGAGCCTGGAGGCGCTGCGGGGAGAGAAACCTTCGCACCCCCATTCCTGCCTTTGTCAGGAGCGGGCACTTTTCAGTCACATCTTCGGCCGGTTCCGCGCTGATTGGGGCGGCCTTTGATTCCCGGCAGCTGTCTTAGATCAGAGATGTTTATTCCACTGCGAAACCTCTTTGGGTCGAGACGGGGGAGAGAGAGAGCTCAGTGCTGGGGCATCCGCTTGAGCCTTTGAAGCGCCTCTTGACGCCGTCCTTCCTCGTCCTCTCGGCAAACCCTAAACCTTCCTCCTCCCTCCACAAGTCAGTGCCCCCGCGATAAGAGAAGCCTCTTTTTTTGCAAATTAGCGATGCGACAGAGGTGGCCTCGGAGCTGCCCAGCGGCTGCTGCGCGGATGCTCATCGACGCCAGCCGCTCGGTCCAGTGCGGCTCCTTTCCCCTTCCCCCCCGCCGCTTTTAATAATTATTTCTTTATTTGTTCAAAGAATCCTATCAAAGGACAGGAAAAAAGGTACGGTTGTAGCTCACTTAATGGAAGGGGAAGGGGGAGAAACCTCTCTCCCCCTCTTATTTATTGGACACCCATTCGAGCGCACCGTAACTAATGAAAAGGCGCTCGCAGGACGGGCTGCGGACCCACCTCCAGCCTGGGAAGCTCGGGGAGCTCGGGATGCAAGTGCCGCCTGTGCCTGCATCCAGCTCCGGGGCTTGCTTTGGCTTTGCTTCCCACCCTCCACTCGCTTCCCACGCCGCGTGAAGACTTTTGGTTTTGGCATCCGAGAGGCAGCAAGTGCGGGCTGCGGGGTGAAGTCTGCGCTAACCTGCGGGCAGCCGGGGCTGGCCCTGCGCGGGAGGAGGGCGGGACGAGCGCGGAGCCCTGCGCGCCTCTCTGCTCCGCTCCGCCGGCATCTCATGCGCGGAGCCCAGCTGGAGCTCGGAGCATCCATACATCCACGCATCCATCCATCTATCCATACATCCGTCTATCCATCCCTCCGCGGCGCCGGCCCCGCGCAGCCCGGCCGGGATGTTTGCTCGGCAGCTTTTCTCGGAGGCAATGTGAAGGTGTCGTCCCCCGCGCCTCTCCCTGCTCCTCCGTGGGGGCTCGGAGGGACTGCCGTGCACAAACCCCGCCGGAGCGGCCGCCTTTCCCCGGCGTGGGTCGCTGCCCCGGAGCGCTCCATGGGACACACCAGCCGCCCTCGGAGTGCTCCTGTGCCGGGCCAGGGGACAGGATCCCGCTCCTCCCGGGGGACCAGCAGCCCCGAGCACTGACACGGCCTTAAGGGGCAGCCTGGAGCCGGGGTGGCTCATCCTCCTCCGTGCACTTCTTAACGGAGAATCAGAGAGAGAATCCCCGATGAACTTCCCCGCCCCTCTTGTGTCGCTCCTGGAACCAAGTAAGGGAACAAGGATGCACCCGGGATCCTGTCGCCGAGCGAGAAAGTAAAGGGCACTGTCGCTTGGAACCAAGTTTTCAGGGGCTGCAACTGCGAGGCAGAAATCCGAGTCGGGTCCACAGGGAGGGAGGAAGGGACTCAGATCACTCCACCGAGGCTTTCCCACGGTCTCTCCACCTTCTCCTTAACACCGGGAAACTGAAACACCCGTGGCGAG
The DNA here is from genome assembly GCF_030490865.1 of Poecile atricapillus. Lineage (NCBI taxonomy): Eukaryota > Metazoa > Chordata > Aves > Passeriformes > Paridae > Poecile > Poecile atricapillus. The sequence continues at coordinate 10,762,691 of NC_081251.1, forward strand.
GTAAGAAACCGTGTCAGTAACTGGTTCCTGGGAACCATTAGAGCTGCGGGGTCGCAAAGGTGGAGAAACCACTCCTCCCAGCCGGGCATGAGAAGCGTTTCATTTGAAAAGCTGAAGCTTGGTGATGTGACTGCCAAGAATTTCTCAGGACCTGCATTTTTATGTGCAATTAAAAAGAAAAAAAAACCACCAAAAAACAACCCCAAACCCTCCAGAATGGACGTAATTAGAAATACAGACGTATTAAAACTACATGGGCATGCCAAGCACAGGATGCACATACAACCTCTTATTGTCACTTGTACTGCACTTAAATGAGTGTGTTTATCCTCCTCCCAGAAGGCCACTTTTGCCCTAGTGCTAACAAAGGCTATCTATCTGGTCGTGCTCCCAGCTGCATGGGGGAACTGTTCGCCTTTTCCCTCCAGTATTTTGAAATTTGCTAGGCAGTATCAATTCAGCAATTCCAAGGAAAGCAAAGTAGAGATGAAATCATGACAGTCAGAAAAGATAAGTTGTACTAAACCCCAAAACAAATGAAAGGAATTAAATGGGAAATGCGCCTTTTGAATCAGGATCACAATTTAAATGATTAATTGCCTTGCCTCTCTTTCTTTTCTATCTTTGCATGTGTTTTAATCTGACATTCTTGCAGTGAATAAAACTTACTTAGGCCTCTGTCTGCCAATTGAGAGCTGATTCTGTTTTCACAGTTGCTTTAAATTTTGCATTTTTATCATAAAAACATCTCTGAATGAGAGTTTGCAGGAGTAAAAAATCAGGCACCTGACACTAGTTGCCTCTTCCTGCAGTATTTATAAGGGAAACACAGATTTTTATTTTTTTTTCTCTTAATTCTTTTTTTTTTTTTAACCATTTCCAGTTACAGAAGGAAAACATAAAGATGTGTTGGCACATCTCTCGCTCTCTTCCCCCCCCCTTTGCATTCCAGTCATTCTTTTTCTGCCCATAAACTGTTAGTACTCTGCAAGAGCCTGATTCTGCACAGCCTCCTAAGCCTGTTTTTTTGTTGGATGCAGGAAGAAATCTTGTCAGATGAGGTCTTCAGTGTACATTCATGAAACAGAGCACAAGCCTCTCTCAGAATGTGCGCTGGAACAGCAAATAGTTACTTTTCAGCTGTGGATTGCATGTGCCTCTGAAAAGGGGACCACAAATCATTGGGTTTTTAAAGGTTCCGCATGAGTTGTATATTAATCCCAGTTTCCCTAGGGATGGATTAATCCCAGCTTTCCACTTGTGTAGCTAGAGACAATGTGGATGGGAATGGGGGCAGGGGAGAAGGGAGATGGGGAAAGGAGAGGGAAATTAGAAAGATATATCACAGGAATACATGGCCTAAGTGGCAAAGTGCCATAAGTAGTTTCAATACCTTTTCTACCTCTGTCACCACATGTAGGCTGAAGCAAATCACTTTGACTCCCTGTTTTGGTTTCTTCATCTGTAAATTGGGGATAATGCTGCTGATTTTGCTCCCAGGGGACTTGGCACACTCCTCTAGAAGCTCCTGCTCAACCCTCAGTAGTGAAAGGAAAAACTCCAATTTGTACGAGGGCAACTGAAAGCAGGGGCTGATCTGGGTGATCTAATGGAGTGTGTACGACAAATTTATATTCACGTGTAATTCTTTTCCAACCCTGGCAGTTTTGTTGAGAGATGGAGTCCTAGAGCCCAGTATGCTTTTCTTCCCTACATTCCTATCCAGTGACTACACAGGAGGAATGGCATGGGCCAAATTCATCCCTGGTGGGACTCCAATGACATCAGTCATCTTTATAGGAGTTTTTTGAATGAAGTCAATTGGGTTTTACAAGGACCAAGTTTGGCCACATGCATATTTAACTGCTCAGAGAGCAGCAGCGGTGAAGGAAGCTTCCCTTCCCTTAGGAAGAATCACTTCTCAGTCTGGGAGACACAAGCAAAGCCATTAATTTGTTTTGCACAGTCAAGTTTACCTTATTTAAACTCAAGGAGCAGCCGAAGTGTGCTCAGCATCCAGCAGAACTTCAAAGAAACAGCAGCCTAGCTGCTCTGGAGCGTTCCCAGTTTTTGATGGAGATGTGTGTGTCCACGGGCTGGCTGAGGTCGCAGTGATGCCCAGCAGAGTGCTTCCCGTGGCGGAGGGCAGTGCCCTGCAGGAGCACCAGCGGGAGGCCTGAGAGCAAAGCAGTGGTTCAGCACGGTGCTGTGTCGGGGCTGTTCCCTCTGCCCTCCATCAGACACGCCTGTTCCAGGCTCCCTGTCATGCTCAAACGCCTCTGCCACTTCCAGTTCACATTTCCCTCTGTGCTGCCCTCTGGGGCTCTAATTCCACTACCAGTTACGCCTGTGAGAACGTGGTAGCTCATCAAAAAGGGGAATTCTGTCCTCCACCTGTGATTTGGCTGCTGGTGCTGATTCCCCCTACACCTTACTCCTATGCTTTACTGGAGTCTGACATTGCACCAAACATATACAAAAGTTTATAGTAGCTTTATAGTTCCTGACTTAGTGACCATTGAAAAATAGACCAAGTCTGATCAGTGTCAGTGTTTACCAAGGGTTTGTCTACAGAGTTTGTCATCACTAATCAGTTGAACTATTTGCAAGGTCAGCTCATTCTGTTTTCTTATTGCTTCTTCTAAGGAACAAGTAAATTTGAACCACTAGAGAACTGTATTTCTAAGCCTGAGAAGAAGAACATGTGTTCTGGTCATATGAGGGAACTCAAGTGTTTCCCAAGGGATGAATGTCATGCCTCTTTTCCTGATTTCTAATGTGCCTTCTCTCTTTACTAGATCTTTGAGTGATGGAAGTCACATTTGCTTTTCAATATTTTTACATTATATGTATGTAATGATGAAATCTGAGTTTATGGGCTTGTTCATCTCTTTTACAGCAACTTGACAGAATCAAACAGAGCTACTCTAGTTTTACAGCTTAAGTTGTGAATTAGACCTAGAAATGGTTTTGCTGCAGCCAAAAAATTGATACTAGTATTTGAGACCAACTATCATATTTTGTCTATTTTTAATTTTATTAAATTTTAATTTACCACTTTGCCTTCTGTTCTTATTAGTCTGCATGTCATTTAGGAGAAAGAAAAAAAATAAATTGTTACTAGCTTTTCAACAGAATACATCAGCTTGTACTAGGGATTTGATAATCAGTTTTTATTTTCCTTCTTCAGTTTTTATTTCTCAGGTAATATATATATATATATATATATATATATATATATATATATATATTAATTCAAATTTCTAATACTTCTTTCTCTCACCTTTTTTCCTCCTCAGTAGTGATAGAATTCTTGTCCTGCCCATTTCAAATCTGTTTTTCTCTCTCCTATTCATCTCCATTTTAGTTTGCTTACATGCTGGTGAAACTTAATTTTTATTTGTCACATCACTGGATCTGATGACTCTATCTCAGTCTGGCCTGGTTTTTTGCTACCCTCTTGTCTTCCTCATCAAGCTTAAGTTAGTGTCTTCCAGAATAGAATTTGCCACAAATTTTTCTTTTTCCAAATCTTTGAATAAATTAATCTCTTCATCCTCTTGTTTTCTTCACTTGTTTCAAACAACCTCATAATTTCTAGCCTTCTCTCATCATGACACCTTTCCTCTTTCTGCCCTTTTAGTTTCAAACTGGAACTGCTCAAATCACATTTTATGAGTGAATGATTAATCTATTTAACAACTTTTTTATCCTTTCAAGGATTGTCCAGACACAACATGGCTTTCTTCCAAATGTATGTAAAGATATTTCAGTTTATATATGTCTTGGAAATTCTTTTGAGGCTTGCTTTTTATCTATTCACTTTCCAGGGGTTCAGTACTAGACTAAAAAAAGAAGTTTCAGGTACATTTTTGGAGAAGAGAGGAGAAAACTTCCCAGTATGGAAATACAAAAATAGGTAAAAGCAGATTTCACCTAAAGATATATGAGGTAGGAGGGGTCTGTGTGCTAAATAGTACCCTTTGGGAATAGCTCCATATTGATGAGTGTGTTCCCAATCCTGCCATCCCTCCTCACCTGCCATAGCCCTTGGGGCTTGTCAGATACACGTCCAGAGGGAGGACTGCCCTGCATGCCAGAGAACAAAGCAGGGTGTCAGCAATGCACAGCTATACAGGGCTGTGGGACTCTTCCTCTGCCCAGGAAAAGTCTCTTTCAGGCTTTTCCATCTCATATTAGTCAAACTCTCAAACCTCAAGAATAGCAATTCCCATGTTTCTTCCCAAACTTACACAGACTGCTGAGGCTGCTTCAGTGTTTCAGGCACAGCCACCTGTGTTCTGCACATTTTTCTCTTTCCTGGATGTCTCTGCTGTGTGCAGCCTCCTGCTGGTGCCTCTTCCAGTCTGACCTTCAGCTGGTCTCACTGGGATCTGCTCAAGGGTTACTGTAGCTTGCCATATTGTCATGAGGGCTTAAGGATGGCTTTTTTCCTTATGAGTTGCATTTCATTGTAACTGAAAATGGTGATAGGACAGCTAATTCCACACTTTTATTTTTGTTTTGGAATTGTATGATCTGAACTTGAACAAAGGTCTTTATTTTTTCCCAAGATGATTTTTTTTTTTTTTTTTTTTTTTTTTTTTTACTTCAGATGGGAAATTTTCTATTATGAGTGAAATTATATTGGCAAGAGGCTGGCAGGTTCTTTCCCCTATCTCTTTGCACATATGAAACTGGGCTTATGTAAGTGTTCTTGAAAGGGACTAGAGAAAGAACATCATCTGTGGCAGAAGGAGAAATCACAGACCATCAAGAATGTGCCACTTTCCATGACTTCTCTTTGAGCTGCCAGTTAATTCTTTTGGTGCCTATTGTGTACTTATTTTTGCACTCTTCCTTAAAATGCACTTTGCTTGGAAAATGACTTCTCCAACACTTTTACAGACATTTCTGGCTTTCACCACCCCTCAAGTGCATTGCTGATGTCTACTGAACATCCAGTGAATTGCTGGATGCTGCTGGTATGCCAAATTTAGACTGTGTGGCGAAGGCTGCCCTGAACAGCTCTGAGTACAGTGCTGGCTGCTGGTCTTAGCAACCAATAAATAATTAAGAAGCTGGATATTTGATGATCCTTAAAAACGAATGACTCACCCAGCCCTCTACTGTTGATTTCTTCATTAGTACAGACTTAGATCCAGGCCAAGAATTGGTTTTCCCTTATGCTTTTATTTGGTGACCACTTGGATATGGCTTAGGAAACACTTAGTGTCTTTCCAGCAGTTGGGAAATGCTTATTTCCAGCTGTTTATTTCCCTCAGTGGATTAATAAGTCTGTTTCAAAGTCCTGCAAAAATGAAAACTAGATTTTCAAAATGGGGAAGGAAGAAAATTCATGGAGACACAGTGTTTTCATCAAACTCCCTTTTTCCTGCATCTCAATGTTTAAATGAATGGCTCAGTTTCCTTAGCTTTCCAGTGTACCTAACCAAGTAAATAAACTACATGAAGGGTAATAAAAGTAATTCCCTTCACTGGAGAGAATAGAAGGGGAAATCAGATGGGGTTGTTTATATTCTGGAACACAACCTTTCCACTGAACTGGTATCAGCTCGATTATCACATTATGGAAACAACACTAAGTTCCTGCAAAGATTTCATTCAGTATAAAACAGTCAGCAAGGACTCAGTGCTTGGTGCCTTTTACTTAGAAACTCAGTGATCCACGAAACCTCATTCTCTTTTCTTCTGGCACAGAGTTTAAGTCTTAAACAAGACTTTTTATCTTGTTCACTGATGTCTTGTATTCCTTGCCAGGTGGGTTTTGTTTTCTTTTTCTTCTGAGTTTGGGAGAAATATCTATTATACATTTATCATTATTTTAATAAGATAGGCATTTTATCTCTGGGTAGATGGAACATGCTGTCCTGTTCTTCTGGGGTGAAGGAGACTCATTAAGTTCCCTTCAGTATCAATCTTGTAAAAGTAGAATGGGGATGAATAAAGCTGATAATAAGGACAAAGCTCTCATTACTGCTGACACTCCTGTGAAAGCAACGAGATGCATCAGAAGGGACTGAATGGTAAATAAGAGAATAAGCTCCTCTTCTGCCCAATCCCATGGCCAAGTAAAGAAGCAGAAATGATGGGTACAAGTCTGTCTGGCCCTGGCATATTTCTCAGACCAATTCCTGCCACTGGACAATATGGGAGAAAAAGATCAAGAGAGGCTTGACTAAACCAGGAGGTGTGAACAGGCATTTGAAAGTCAAAATTCCAAAGCCAAACTTATAAAACTAATATATAAGCACCAAACACAGAGTGTCCCAGTTTTCAGAGATACAAAGTGCCAGAAAGTCCCAACTGAAGTCTTTGTTAGCTGCAAGTGTTTAGCACTCACAGCATTGGTTTTAGAACTTAAATTCATGATTGTTAGTTTCAGTAGGGTACCCAGATTAAAAATCACTCCTCGAGTTTGGACCAGTGTTTGTAGATCTCCAGATGGAGAAGAGTGTGACCCAAAGGTGGATTTGGCTACTCAAATACACTTTAGGTCAAACATCTGTAGGGAACATGTGTCTGATTTCCTTACAACTTCATTGTTTCAATAGATGGTGTATCCAGTGCAATGTTATATCTGCTACTGAAATAGCTGAATGCAAATACCAGGAACCTCTGGGAAATTTTAGTTAATAGGAAAATAATCTAAAACAAATTCATCTGGTTATACAGCCAGGAGAAAAGAAATGAAAATAAAAGGAATTACTGATCCAACCAAGTAGGCACAGAAATGAAACCCCCTCTAGGATTTTCTTTTTAGTTTCTCCAACTTCCATTAATTTAATGAGCAAACTAGGTCAGCAGCACAGTCTTGTTATGCTAATAAAAGAATGCCATAGATTCACTTATGTTAAAATGTCCAGGCATCCAGCATCATTTGCTGCTTTGCAGAGGGAGCTGTGGCACAGCAACTCTGTCTTTGGCTCAAATCCCAGTTCAGACACTGAGCCCCGTGAGTCAATGCAGCAACTGCCGGAATGAAAACCCAGCTATGGAGAAAGCAAGCTCCAGCACCACAGAACATCAATTAGCCCTTTCCTAGCCAGGGTAAGAGAAGTCATGTAAACTGCATTTTAAGTTCCTATGTTTAGATTTTATGCTGATAAAAGACTGGGAGGTCAGCCTGAGATGTGGAAAGTTTTGCATCAGGCTGTCATTACAAAACTGATGTATTTGCTTGTACTCCTCAGTAAACTTCAATAGTGAAACATTGTAAAATCTAAAGAAAGTTCTGAGATGCTATTTTCTCCATGTGCTGTCTCTTTGTGGAAGGAAAGTTTATTAACTGTTAAACTGGTTATCAAAGTTCCAGTGGACCAAAAACTGATAATAGTGCTTCATGTAAATAGTATTTTATTTATCATGTGGTGGGTGGAAATCTCCATGGGGAATTCCATGTCCCCCTTATTTTTGATTTTTGCTGTCAAGATGAAAAACAAAGAAAAAATGGAAATAAACACATTTGACTGAATAAAGCCATAAATCAGTTTAGTCCTTAAAAACACTCTTGTCCTGATCTGGATTCAAAAACTCATTGCAGAATAAGTTCTTGGACCACAGGTAAAAAGTTTTACATAACAGATTGAAAGTGAACAGTTTACAAAACCTTCAAATGTTGAAATACCTTTGCAAGAAAAATTGTCATATTTCTATAAATAAAATTACATCACATAAATGAAAAAGCATGCAGAAATATAGCTTAAATATATTTAGGGTGAAATTATTGACTTTATGGTGATTTTTCAACACTATCTAGAATGCTGTAGTGCTTCTTCTGCCTAGTTTTGTAGGCATAAAAAGGAGTTTTAAAACAACACATCCTGAATTTATAACCTGTTCTTTTGATTGAAAAAAATAATAAATTGGACACTGAAAGGTGGCTAAGACATGCTAAGTCTGGCCCTCAGTTTTGAAAATAGTATGTATCCATCTTTGGGGTTTTTTTTGTGATACTGCTCTCAGAAGCAAGACCTACCAAATCCTGTTGAGAATATGTACTACTCTTGAATTTGGCATTGCTGAGGGCAGTAATTCCTGTCTAAACATGCATGTATGAATAGGCACATGCATGGCTCCTTGACTGCTTTCATGTACCATTTTTGACCTGCGGGGAACTTCTTCTCTAGATGGTAGAGCTCACGGTTTTTCTCAGTTGTTTCAGGGAAAGTTTCAAGACTTTTTGGATCTTGGGACGGATTAATCCCTCAGAATGCTGACAAGCTAATTGAGGAAGGTAATCTTAGGTTTAATTCTTCCACCTTTTCTGCTGAAGTGAAATGAGGATTGATCTGACAAAAGGAAATTTGCTACAAAATGGGCATTGGCTTTAAAATTGTCAGTTGGTTATACTAAAGGTTTGTCTGATCACTTTATAGTATAGAACACTTATGATATTTCAATTTGAGAACTTTTCCCTGTATTCTTTTAATCTCTTTTTATCATGGAAGCAGTTCACAGTGACAACTCAACGCTCCCATATCCACCCATGTGAAGTCAATGTTTTAGAAAGCGTGTCACGAAGAGATACCAAAATCAACAGCATTTGTGATCTAGGATTAACTAGAAAATGAATCAAAACACTTTAATCAAACCAGCCACTCTTTTTACTTAGCATTGATGTTCCTATATGCACAACATATGAAGCCACATAGTATGTGGCTTTGTGTTTAAGTCAGTAACTTAGATACAGAAATCTGTAACAGAAGTTTGGCAAAAGTGGAGAAAATAAAAATATATTCAGAATGTTTGTTTAAAGCATGATACAAAATTAGTCAAATTAATGAAGAAATATTTACTATATTAGAGTATTTTAGTGTTTATTTTGTCCAAGTGATCTTTGCTATGTAAATTGTGTGTGGACAGCCAATATTTGCTTTTTAAACTGTCACTGGCTGGACTGGCTGCCTGGCAATGTTCCTTTTTCCTGATTAGATGTGTGAGTAACATTTCCAATTAATTTTTTGCAGTTCTGGGTTCCACAAATACTCATATATGACTCTGTTAGAGCTGGTGTCTGAATCCATTATGCCAGCAAAATTCGTGGAAATTGTGGCTTGCTGATATTAATTAATGAATACAGCAAAAGGATATTTCTATACAAAACGAATTGCAGTGTTTTTCCCAGCTTAACACCCAGACACCCGTTCTCTGGTAATAGACAATACAGATACTTATAAAGAAATAAATATACATAAATAAAACAATTGAATTTTATTTCGTGCTTGCAAACTGTGTGTGGGTGGCAGTTTATTCTCTTTTATTCCAACTGGGTCAGATTCAAGTTGGACTTGAACACAGTTTGCATCTTGCCCTTTTTCCTGTGAAACTTGGGAACTTGTAGAAAGGGGTCATTTGGCAGAAGAGAGAGTAGTGTTTAGACTTTGCAACAGAGGTGAAGCTTAACTTACTGTATTCATATGGTGGCTGGATGGTGCTTGGTCGTTCCTCTCACATCAGCAAATCAGAAGCCAGATGTCTTATTTTTGTTTTTTTTTAAATCCAGACACAGGGTAGTGTCTTGCCAGGGTCAAACAAATATCCATGTATTCAGAAGCAAAAATCATGATCATGCTGAAGGGTTTACAGTCAAGTTGGAACGTCTCAGAACCTATTTTTGAGTCCATGTCCACACCCATGATTTTGTTGCAAAAATCAGTTTGAAAAGGAGAATAAAATACTTTTGCTTAAATATTTTGACATTTTCATCTACATTATATGCAAATACAAATTGTTCTACTTAATTTTTTATGGGTGTTCTCTAGACACAATGTCTGCATAGGCTGTCATGAGCATAACTCATATGTTGCACATATTAGTTTATCATTTCTTGCTATTGCAAAGGTCAAATGGCAGATTTGAGCTCTAGAAAGCCCAGCTTCAGTGTTCTGTATTGTCTTAATGGTAACATCCAAACTGCTCACGGCTGCTAGCTCTTTAGATAACATTCTTCTGAAGCTACAAGGGTGCCAGCCTGTGAAGTGGGTCAGGGATGGGTCTCTTGACTCTGAGGCTTGTGAATACACAGTTAAAATGAACACTTAAAGTCTTTGTTCATACAACAAAAACGTCTTATCTCACATGCTGTTAAACAACTAGCTGTCTTAGGGATGCAATAATTTCAACTTTTTGTGATGTCTGTAGGACAATGTTTAAAATTGGGAATTATAGATATTGTATCATGAATATATTCCCTAGAAAGACTAAAAATGATTTTTATACCCTCCTGCTGAAAGGATCTCTGGTGGAAGTTTCATCTGGAGTCCTGTCTCTGATGGTTTGGTGTGGTTGTGGACCCAGGCTGATGCAGTGAGCGGGAGTGGAGGTTTCTGGAAATGGTGGGATAGAGAGGAAAACAGGCAAGGTCTTTTTAGAATAGAGAACATAAAACCAGCAATAGGTATGAAATTTCCTCAATGAACAAATCACCCAGCAGTTAGATAATCACCAGTTTCTCTGGCAAAGGATTTGCCTCTCTCTGCTAGGCAGAGCTTCCTTGCACTGCTCCCAAGCTCTGGAGAACCTGGATTAGGGAAATGTCACCTCCTCCTCCTTCCCAGGGAAAAGTGCTGTCAGAAGCTGTCCTGCTTTTAACAGTAGATTGACCTGGACACCAATGTTAGTTTCCTGTCTCTTCTGTATTTTTCTCCACAGAGGAGCTAAATAGCACTAATCTGGGTCTGAACCCTCATTTTGGGATTTTTGTTTTCTCTTATTTGTGGTCCTGGGACACTAGCAAATGAAATTTGAAGTTCCTTGCTTGATCAAAACTGTACAACCACATCAATGCTGAAGTCCATCTGAAACCTGGAGGTTTTGGTGTGCTTCTGGGAGTTTTAGTGTACTACTGCTAAGAGACTGGATAAGAGTGTAGAGGGAGAGGCATCTCTTGTTTCTAGCGAGTCAGAAACAATCTTTGAATGATATTCCCTATTCATGTGGGCTGTTAAAACATGACTGAGCCCAGATTAAAAAAAAAACCAAAAAAACTTTTGCAAAATTTAGCCTTAGCATGTTCACCCAGTGGGAGAGAGAAAGACCTCCTCCCTAGAAAGACATCATACACCGCTGTAATTGACAACATGTGCATTAGACACACAACCTAAAATTAAATTGACATGTCTCAGGGATTCCATCTGCTGTCAGATCTAACCTACCACAAACTGAGCTGCAGAGCTAGACTCACTCAGAGCCTCTGTCTCTCCCCTCAAGTGTCACTGATATGACAAAGTAGGAGTCAGGGCACAAGATTTGTCACCATCTTTCTGTTAAGTGTTCTGAAGAAAGATATGATCATCAAGATGAATAATAATGGCTGAAAACCTAGAAGTCCACTCTGTCCTATGTGATGGTTTCTTACCATTTCTTACATCTGATTCATCTTGTGCCACTCATTGCTGATGAAGGTTATTGGATGACTGATTCACCAGCTGACATGACTTTCCATGTAAATTGTTTCTAGAAATGGACTTGACAAAAAAAAAACAAATAAAATGGGTTATTAATGAGAATTAAAGGAGTGCATGGCATCTGAAGGAATATACAAGTATGTGAGCCAACAGGAAGACTTGGAAAGCAAATATGACAAAACACTCTTGATCCTGTAGATGTCTGTTAAACTCAGGGATTAAAAACCAAAGAAGCCTCATTGGCCTCAATCATTCCTTCCTTATGTCTAAAATGGCTCATGGTAGTGGGCACTGTGCTGCCCACTAGATCTTAATTTTGCTGTATATTGTCAAAAAGGTGATGCATAGAGACTGAAATATTGATTTTAAAGTGAACAGGAGCTAGCATTTGCAGTTCATCTGTCACTAACAGGCAGAGAAAAATTTCTTGACTTAGCAGATACTTACACTTAAAATATTTTTAGCTGTAATGGCAATCCCTAACTATTAAAAAAACCCAGCAAACCAAAAACCCAAACTAATTGGAAAGAACTGTTTATCACAGCCGAACATTCCCAGAAGGGAATCAATTTATATAAACATGCTAAAACTGACCTATTTATGAAATGTTATTGAGAGCTGAGAAGAGAACCACAACAGATCTTTATCTTATGTTCACTGTTTTAAAAGATCAACGGTTGGGTGAAGGCTGAAGCTGGTTATTGCATGTGTTTTAGTTCTGAATGTCGAGGTCATCTAAAATCTGTTGCCAAAGTCACTGTGATTGCCAGAAAAATATAAACTAATGTTCCAGGGCTCTCATTATATGCTTAATACGCATATGCTTCTCTTTGCACATAAATCACAATGAATGCAGCAGTCAGTTGTTCCTGTGAAAGTCACAAAATAGAAATGCAAATGAAAGAAACCATCATAAATAGTAGATGTAGCCCCTAAGGAAAAAAAACCCCAAGCCCACAAGAAGGATATATTTGTAATTTAATATGTGGTAATACTCTATTAAAAAAGTTACATTAGTATGTATATAGGCAGAGTTATTTTTAATTCAGTTTAATCTAGCAAATTAGTATGCATGTCAGAAAAATATTTGAAAAGACTGTATATGGTCTGCAAATTCTATTTTGTCTATAAAATGTCTGTCACCTTCAGAGAACTTTCCACAGAACTCATTTGTCTTAACCAAAGAAGAAAATCCCCACGCAGTTGAGATCAATTGCAAAATTACCACAGAAACCATCAGAGCAGCTGTTTCTCCCCGACTGGATTTTACCAGGGAAGGATTCCTTATGCAAGAACAGCAGTATCTCTCTTTCACTAGGTGAGGGTTAACCATGCATGGTCATGTACACTTAAGAAGGTATTAAACAGCCTCCTTCTGTCAGGAGTTTTGTGTAACAGGTTTGCAAAGTTCAGTTTCATCATTTCCTCCTCTCCATTAGTGCCCAGATTCAAGAGCTGCATTCTGAGCTCCTTGGGAGCCTGGGCACACACTGCAGACTGCTCCATGTCAGGAGTGCAGCTGCCTCAGGTCCCATTCTGCAGCTCCTGCTCTGTCTGCACTGATCTCTGTCTGCACTGATGCTCCTGATGTAGATACTGATGTTTCTTCTGACTACCTAGTTACCACAGAAAATTTTAGGTCATACAGAAGTATTTTATCATTGCTGGAAATTGCAGTGCTCAGTCTCGAATTCTAAAGTTTCCCTAAAACCAGTGCAATAGTGAGGCAAAGTCTTAAGCAGCATCATTCCAAACCTACAAAATTAGAACAGCTGGAAACATTGACAAGGAGTAAAGCAATTTTCCAAATGAGAGAAACAAAAATTTAAGAAAGAGTGAGATATTGATTGTCTAACAGTGCCCTGTAACAGTGTTTTATTTATGATGCTGCCTGGTAGCACTGCTCTAAGCTAAGAGAATCACTGTATAAACATGGATATTTCTAAGAGTGTTAGCTTTATTTGCTGAGGAGTTGAGTGAGAGATAGGGGGAAGGCAGACAGAGCAAGGAGGAAGGGAGGGGTAAAGGCTGACAGAAAAAACAAGAAGAGTGCCAAGGCAAGGAAGATAGTGTTTGTGTTTAAAAGTAGAACTTGAAGCTGTGCCAAATCAGAATTTTCTTCAGGAACTTGAGAGCTGAAAACTTCGTGAGCATGCTCAGATCATGGGCAAAGGAAGACTGCAAATTCACTGTAATGTGCTGCTATGAGATTGGGGAGAGAAAATGGAGAAAAGAAAGAAAGAACTGGCCTTTGGCCACTACTGTAATGAACTGAGGAAGATAGAACACGAGCCTTAGCAATTCTTTAGTAAGCCTTGCTCAAGCAGATTGTGTTTAACAAAATCTAGTAGCAGACAGGGGATTTCATACCCTTTCTATTCTAGGACCAATAAATAAATAAATGATGCATACACATAGATAAATACATAAACAGATTAGATTCAGCTGGTGGGCTTGGTTTAGCTCTGAATTTGGAAGGGGGAGGTTTCCAAAAGTCAAAACTCTGAAACTCAGGCTTAAATAGAAGAGCAAACATGGGCTTGAAGAAATTCTGCACAAGTTCATAAGTTGTTGGAATAGCACAAATTCATATTGGTGGAATTACTCCAGAGTTGAGTTCAGCCAGGGGGTTCACAGCTTTTAGTTTTGGTGCTCTGAGGTCACGTTTACATGAAACACCTTTGTTGGGAAAATACACTTAATTTGGAAGATTATTTTGAAATTTTATTTCTGGCTTAGCACAGTTGTGGATAGTTTTGTGTGGACTGTAACTTTATCAACAAAGTTGCAAGAAAAAAATTGCTTTCACTGCCATAAGAGAATAAAATTTTAATCTTTTTTAATATAGGCTTTAAAATATGGCTCTTGTCTATGGGATTTGTAAGGTAGGTAAGATTTATAAGGTAGGTGGTCATCCTCCTGGCATATCATGAATTCTAAACTACTAGTTAGAAGATAAACTGTGGAATTTAGACAGATTCTAAGGCTTCTCTCCCCATACAGGGAAATAATGATGTCCATGGCTACAGAGTCTTGATGTCAAAGGTTTCAAACATTTAATAAGGTGTGTTAACTCACTACAATTAATGGTCTTAACTGTCATTGAAAATGCTCAATTCCTATGAGAAAAAGAATAAAAGAGTCAAACCATCATTGGTCCCTTGTCCATCTTCTCCAAAATGGGGCATTACACTGAAAGAAACTAAATGGACTGGAAAAGGTCTGTAGAATCTTGTGAAGCAATGAAAAAGGCAACAAGGAATGGTGGTTCACTGTGCTCTCGTTCCTCTGTGGGCATCTTTCTGCTGGACACTTCTGAAGTCCATGTACCGAACCAGCTGAAGGTTTTTTGACTTAGTCTTGTGATTTTTCTCTCCTGTAGAAATCATCACTGTTCAGAAAGCTGGATGGTAGTGTTCTGCTCCTACATTTCAGGGAACTGAAGAAAAAAACAAGAGATCTTGGTCAAACATTGTTGCTTTTTTTAATGAGAAAAGTGGTAATGACATTTCCTCCAGTATGCAACTGCATAAACTTTACAGACACCATTCTGAAGAAAACTCAGAGCATCCCATTTCTTACTCCAAGCACCATCAAGAACTGCTTACAGAATCACAGAGCTGGGAATGATCTCAAGAACCTACCCACATTTCTCCTGCCTTAAAGGAGGAGAATGACTTCTGTCAGAAGTCATTCTAATCTATCTCAGAGACCCTCAATAATGAAGAATTTATGACTTCTCCAGAAATTTTCCTTCTGTTTGGATGTGATTACATAAGGCCCAACATGGCTGTTCCATGTTTCAGTTTCAATGCACTATTATTTTTGGTCTGTATTATCTCAGTAGAAAGGGTATTATTCCCATTTTCTTGGATGCAGTCTTTTATATGTTATTGTGCCCTTCTTTTAAGGTTTTATTTTGTATACTGTGTTCACATTTGGGATAAGATCTTGCTCTGGATACTCCATTCTATCTTTAGTAAAAGAAATTTATGTCATGTAAGTGATGAAAAAAATCTATATTAAAAGTAATAACAACAGCAGAAACCTTTGTGTGTGCAGCACTTTATCCATGCAGACCATTACTTTGGATTGGATTCCACAATTCTGTGTAACCACAATGTTCAAGAGTTTGTAAAAAGAACTCTGTGACAGGAGTAGACTTTACTATTCTATATTTAATTGAAATAGTTTATCAAATATTTGGAAATGTCCTATTCAAATGGAAGTCACTCATACTACAGCTGATCTGCTACTACATTCATGTTGCATCAAAATACAGAAATAAAGTAATATATAAATTATTCTTGCTCTTAAAATCTACAGCCATTTTTTTTCCTGCAGAGATAGTATTAACCACCATGAGAGACTATGTATCTCAGGCTTGATTAATTAAATGAGCAATTTGTTTTAAAAAGGTAGATTTTTCTTAGGCGGGTTTTTTTGAGTGTACAAATTTTAATGCAAACGCATCTTTTCTGTGCTGTGAAAAACTTGATCTGTGCAAGTGACTTTCATGCTCTCAAAATAATTCAGAGTTAAAGCTCACTCCAACTTGCTTCACTGGATATCTGTTTATTCTTAGGAATACTGAAGATTTTAAACAGTATGACTCTGTCCCTTGTCCCTGATTAGTAATTCAGTAGAATTGTCATAAAAAAAAAATCATCAAAGAAATGAAAATAAGTGGCATGACACTGGAGACCCCATTCGAGCAATGTTGCAGCTCATGCTGGAAATGGAATCTCCAGTTTCATTTGTTTTGATGTACTGTATAAATATTTAAAGAATGCAAGCTGCAATTTTATCCAGCCTTTGCTGAATTTCAGTGTCATGTCTTGGTGGGGGTCTTAATGCTGATACTAATTGCTGCTAGAATTGCTGGTTCAGCAGACCAGTGGGGGAAGTATGCAAGCCCATTTCTGCTCAGAAAAACAACACAGAACATGTTTGACTTGAAGCAATGGTTCAAGTCTTATTGAAATACAACAGAAGACAGTGAGCCTTGTATATATGTTATGAAATTCAATGCATGAATGATGAATCTCATCTAACCCTACTCTGCACATGTGCCTTTACTGCATTTTAGGGCTTTTGGGTGTAGAAAGGAGACTTTCACACACAGTGGAGTAATTTAAGAGTGACTAAAATAGCCAAATAACTTCACAGAAGTAACAGTGTCATTAGACAATGGTTTGTGATATTTTATTTAGAACATTCATATGAAAATCTCATGACACGCTTATTGAGAAATCAGATCCTTGTAAGATTAGATAGCCAGGACTTTGTCTCAAAAACTAAGAGTGATGTAAGACTAATAGTTGAAGATTAATATACTAAAGTGACAGCTGTGTTGCTCTGTGGATTAACTGAGGACCATCAAGCTAAAAATATGAAATGAAGACCCTGGAATTTCTATCATGGGTTAATAACAGAATCACATTCATCAATAAAATATGTCTGATGGATACATGTAGCCTAACTTGGAGGAAGAAAACCTGCCACCTAAAAATGTGTTAGACTCACAGGGTAATTGATATGAGCTGCAACTTGCAAACTTGTGGGAAACCATAAAATACCATCAGTCATTTGAGTGTCAACTCATCTTACTTCCCAAGTGTGTGTTTGCTGAAGAACATTCACAGCATATGAACAGAAGTATGGGGGATACTCCTGTAGGATCATTTCTCTAACCACTATGGCATCCATACTCAGATAAAATAAGTCAGGGCTGCTGTTTGGTCCTGAAGCTAAGTGGCAGAGGCTGATTCCTGTCCACAAGACACCCCTTGAAGAGAGTGGCTCTGTCCAGGCTGGGAATGTTGCTTGGTTTGTGCTGTTTCCAAGCTGTGTTCATGCACTGTGAGTCATTGCATCCAGAACTGTACCTTGAAACACTTAAGGAATTCAATGTCAGGGAAAATCACTGGACTGTACCTAGCTGCTCCTATACCTAGACCCATTTCATTAGGAATGCAGTAGAAATTCGTGGATGAGAAATTTATCCAGCATATCTACTGGTGGTGATGCTAATAAAGGAAAGGGAGTGTGTGTGACCAGCTGCTGGATGACTTACTGGCCCAGAGAAAAGGTACAAAAGTTAAGTAGAGAAAGCTTTGGTTAGTTCTGAACTTCACCAGCCTGCATGGTTCAGCAAAAATCTCCCAGACTAATATTTTCAAGCCTTTAGTTTCCAAATCTAGCCCTGTAGAAGAAAGTGTTGGCTTTCTGTATAAAAGGATTGATACTTGTTTAAATAGTAGCCCAAGAAACAGAGAAAGATACTGTTAAATATTACTGAGGTGTTTCTGGGCATCTCAAGACTTTATTCTTGAGGATTATTCATGAAGGCATCATTTAAAACTACAAAGACTTCCATACTGCAACACAGCTGCTCACTGAGCAGATAAAACAGGGACAGCACCAAAAAAATGTCACCTGGTTTTGGAGCCTGAGGAGCTGGAAGGCAGCTGGCATCAGTACTGCTGCTTTTTGAGCTCTTCAAAACCATTTCAGAGGCACTGTTTTCTAAAATTTTGTTTTGTTTCTTGAGTTCAAGAAGAGTTTGTTCAACCCATTCAGGCACATGTTGGGATTTTTGGGATGTCCTGTGCAGGGCCAAGTGTTGAACTGTGGTGATGCTCGTGGGTCCCTTTCCAGTCATTGTATTCTATGGTTCTATGATTCTGCTTGATTTCCTTGAAAAAATAGATGAAGAAGTTTTGTTGTCATTAATATTGTCCAAGAGAAATCATCTCTCCAAAAGATATTTGTGTTTATTTCAGAGAGAATATATCTTGTATGATCTACTCTCCAAGGATGCAGTCCCATGTTTAAACATGCCTGTACAAAAATATGGGGCCTATACTTATTTCAGTTGCTTTATACATAGATAAATATAACACTGACCTCAAATTGTTAATCTGACTTCAAAGCAAAATTGTCTTTTCTCCACATGATAGAACTGTCCTTTCTGGAGCTTGCAAAAAATACTAGCTTACATTTTGGGTTGATTTGTCTTTAAGGCAAGGAAACATATCACACTGCAGTTTTCTCATTCTGGTCCATGAGACTTGGATAATTCACAGCATTGTGTAAATAGCTCTTGAAATTTTCCCCGTGGGAGATATGAAATTCCAATAATTTTCTACCTTTGTTACCTCTGAATTGTAATTTGCTTCCTTTAGGGAGATTTCTGTTTTCAAACACAGGCCTCTATTTTGGTTTTGGTGCAATGTAGCCCTGCAAAGAAAGCACACAATGTTCTCTCTTGTAGCTTTCACTGTCAGTTTTTCTAATTTTACAATGTCTTGCTAAATTTTTCCAGGCTTTGTAATTCTGATAAGAACAGCAGGAGTAACCAAGAAAAAGTTCAGAGTGAAGGAGACGAAGTTTCCTGATTAGCAAGAAAAGCAAGTATTAAATGGCCAATATTATCATATATCTGCAATGCATATCCAGTTAGAAAAGGATGGAAAAATGTATATGAATGTATATATATATCTGTATATACAGATTCATAATTATATTTGTTTTAAACCGTTGCTTTTAAGCCTGTTCATAGAAGATCGCTTATGAACCTGCTTTGGGATTCTTCTGGTTGAAAGGGGTATAAAAATATAAAGTGCAACCATGGCTGCATTATGTACTGCATGTCAGATGACTGAAGAAATCAAAAACATCATGAACTGAAGGGTGTGCTGTGAAATGGAAATTAATGAAAAAATGTGCTAATAAGTAAATGACATATTAAATATATTATGAAGCATAATTTCTAGTAGAAAACAAATGATTGTTTGCAGATGACTTGGTTTTCTACTTTGAAATCAGTATCTCAAAGTAAAGCAGGTAGAGATTAATTCCTTGCCTTGTACCCAAGTAAATTAATTTTTTCTTTCTACAGTATTGAGGGAGGAACCCAAGATTAGTTTTCAGAGTGTTACATGAATAAGTAAAATTAATGTGATATCTCTATCTGCAGAGTGCATTTTTACATGTGAGGATAAATTACTTTTGTGTCACTTTCAAACCTAAATAGTCTCTGTCAAGAGAATAAAATATCCATTAAAAAGATATTTTTAATGCTTATCAGAAGTGGTTCTGTGCCAAATACACACTATCCTGTGAAATACAGAATAGCGTACCGGTTACTCCTTTGATCTCAATATCCTTCATCCTGGTCTGCTGCCAAGGATCATTCACTCTCTGCACACATCAGCTGGGACAGGGAAAAATGAATGCAACTGAATTCACATCTCACTTTCCCTATTTCTCTGACTCTGATGTCCTCAGGGAAGCTATTACTCCCTGGTGTGGTATGAACAACACCACCCACATCTGTACCTTCAGCACAGACAGATGGCATCTTCTCTGCTTAGTCAAATAACAAAGTGCCCCTCTTTAGAGCTTGGAGCCAGCCATGTTATGATGACTTTTCTGAGGAAGGACAGCCTGTGGCACAAATACATTACAAAGTATAATGCAGAACTACTGATCTAACTCTGCCCACATCAGGATGTGATCACCTCAGCATGGCACTGTTAGTTCAGGTGCCAGCACTATTAGTTCAGGTGCAGCAGTGTGCTAACACTGCTCTGCTACTTCCAACATCCACATAATTTTTCCTGCAAAGCCTTGCCATGCCTTGCTCAGCTCTGCTGTGTGGTGTACAAGGACTTATAAAAATGCCTTGTCTATATGAGTCCTGCTAGATACCATATCTGCATTAATATAAACCTCTTGGTTTTAACAATTGGATTTAACAAAACTCAATAGATTTACCTATAGGAAAAGAATCTTTAATGGTGGTGACGCACTGGAACAGGTCGCCAAGAGAAGCTGTGGATGGCCCACCCCTGGGAGTGTTCAAGGCCAGGATGAGGCTTTGTGCAAGATGTTCTAGTGGAAGGTGTCCCTGTCCATGTCAGGGATGCTGGAATGGGATGATCTTTAAGGTGGCCCAACCCAAGCCATCCTGTGATTCTGTGATTCTGCTCTATGAACTTAGGTGGCAAATTGACATCCAGTAAAAGACTCTGCCTTGAATAGTTCACCATCTTAATAGATCAGGAGGAATAGGGGTTTGCCTAAAACAGCAGATTAATGCCTAGCATTCTGGGGTTTGAATTTGTGCTGAACCAGCTTCTCCATGCCTCTGGTGATACCTAAAGATTTTTAGCTGTTTGGGAAAGACCTGTGTTTTGTTCCAGGCATCAATGGATGCTGCCACTCAGAGGTGCTCTGAGCAGGGTACGTGCACCAAAGGGAGCCAGAACACATCTGCTGTGCCCTATGCCCACCTGTGCCCATCAAACTACAGACGTCCAGTAGTGATGTGGGCTGGGGCTCTGTGGCCAAGTGTGACCACTCACAGCCACCAAGACAAACTCTTGGCAGCACAACCTATGGCTGTGAGTGTACAGTTGGCCTGGCCACTGCAAAAGGCAGTGCAGGCTGACGGGAAAAAGAGCCAAACACTGTTTTTTTTATCTTACACTGCGACAAGCACAAGGTGTGCAAATGTTTACAGCACCTGAGAGAACAAATAACTTGGGATTCACCTGAAAACACGACTCAGAGATGCCTGAAGTCACATGCTGGAGATTTTAGGGAACAGCTCCTTCATGACAGTACTGTGGTATCAGACATCATAAAGCCTCAGAGTATCTTAAAGTAAATACACAATGTTTACTTAGACTAAACTAATTTTTCTTTGTAATTTTTTTCACTGTTCATTCTGATTTTTACATTTTTAATTGCTTCTTTTTATGCTTTTAGGTAGAAACTTTTTAAAACTTTATCATGAGTTTCGATCTGGCTATATATAGCTTTCACTGATTTATTATTTTCCTACATGCTATAGAATAGAATATTTCAGTTGGAAGAGACCTACAATGATCATCTGGCCCAACTGCCTGACAACCACAGGGATGACCAAAAGTTAAAGTATTAAGAGCATTGTCCAAAGGTCTCATAAACACTGACAGGCACGGAACATTGACCATTTCTTTAGGAAATATATGCCTATTTCTAGATTTAATTTCATACGGTGAAGCTGTGAAGAATCATCAAAGTACTTTGCCCTGAAGTGCTGCCATCAAAGAAACAGCAATGGCTCCAAACAGCCATTACTTTACCCACATAATTCTTCTCAGCCTAAGCTTTCATTTTTGCACTAAAACAGCATAAATGTCCCCTTGGAGAGGGATTGATTAGGATTACTGGGTTGCTTATATCCATTTTAAAGTATTTTTGTTCTGCAAGTGTGGTAGAAATGCTCCAATTGTGAATTAAAATAAGGCCTTTTCAGTCAAAATTGCTTTGGATTTCTGTAATCATTAATTTAATAGTGGCAATTATGATCCATTGCAAGTGTTCCATACTTGCAACACTCATGACACAGCTGACAGTGGTAAACCTTGCAGAGCCAGGTAAAGTGATGAATGTCAGACATTCCTCCAGTTGTTTTTGAAAAGTATTTTACTGCATATGTGTCTGCATGCATTGGACTTTGGTACTGAAACAGACCTTGTGACACATGGAACCCACTCAAGTGGTTCCTGTTCCTGTTCCTGTTCCTGTTCCTGTCTGTGAACAGTCAGAGCATCACCTCCTCCTGCACTAGCAGAGATTGCACAGGGTTGCAGTCAGGTGGTAGATGCAGCTATCCTAGAACAGTCAGCTTGGAGCTGTCTGTCCTGCAACAGCAGACCCCAGATGGGAATGACCCATAACAAGCTTGTAGAAGTTCCTTATGTGTTGGAAATTCTTTTGCTTCCTTTTGAATTATTTAAACTTTTTCCAAAAATCCTGCTTTGAATTTATTTAGTGATCTTATTCTAATGCAAGATGAACAAATTTTGAATACCTTTTCATTTACATACTACTATCTGATCAGTGGAAGGATTTCTGATGCAATAAACCTTAAGAAAGTAATACAAGACAAATGCTCACCTACTATACAAAATGGGTTGAGCTTTTCAGGGTCCTGCACCTCAAGCTGGTGACCAGGCAAGTGCAAAGCAAGTGTAAATGTGTACCACAAAGGTAGGTGATAGATGAGACAGAGAGAACTTATTTTAATATGTTCTTATACTACCTGGTCGGTTAGCAAGATGTTAAAAAAATATCATTTCAAGCCCATACATTTCCAGATAAAAAATGAGAGTGAAACCTCTGAGTTTTGAACTCATATGGCACAGGTGCAAATGATTACTCCAAGGTACGTGAACAGAGGCAGCACATGCTGACATTTGGGCATGAGAGGCTTGACATTTGCACATACCTCTTCTCTGGGTGCAGCCTAAGAGCAGAGGCAGACTTTCCACTTTCTGTATCTGTAAGCCAGAACCTGATGAGACAACGATGCTCAGGAGAGGCAGTGAGAATCAGATGGTAAAATAGATTAGGTAAAGACTGTAAAAAGGTTTCAGGAACCCATGTCATAGGAATGGATCTCAATTCTATTCATCTTTGATTCTTAAAGAACACAAGCTTCAAAGTTTTGGCCTGTGTGTGCACTAAAGACATTGGAACTCTGAATTAAGATGTATTCATTCAAATTCCTTTTATTGTAAAAAAAACCCCAAAAACATACATTTCACATCACTTTCACTATTGGAGTTTAAAGAACCCAGTCATGGCCATGATTTGGCTGATGGACCACACTGGTGTGGATCCATGAAGCTGCCTTCCACTAACAGTCAGCTGCCTTTTTAGGGGTAATTTTAAATTTTGGTGAAAAAAAAAAAAAAAAGAGTGAAAGCAGAACAAAAAGAAAAACCGAAGCCCAACTGACTAAAAACTCCTGGAATAGACCGAGTGAAAACTGATTCCTGTGCTCTTTCATGACACATCTAAGCAAAACTCAGCGGAACAAAACCTCTTTGAAGCTCTTAAATGTTCGGTGTTTGCTGAGGTGCATTGCCTTGCACCTGCATTTTGAAATAAGATGTATTTTGAAGGGGGCAGGGTTGATTTTGGAAGGTGAGATGGCTCACTTTGTTGTGCAAGTCAAGTGCAATGGCAGCACACCACAGATGTCTGCCACATGTTGCACACATTTTAATATTCAGTAGCAAATGTTCTTATTATATGAGAGCAAGAAGAATAAAGTTCATTTCATGAAAGCAGGTGGAGCAAGCCCCATTGAGATGTGTGTCACATGGAATGCATAATGGATGATGGTCCAGATGCATCCAAAAAAGAAACGTGCTTTGCGTGCAGCTGAGATAGGGAAGCTTGTGGTAAATTCTGCCCTTTGTCTATGAGGCTTTGGCTCTGGACAGGGATTCTTGTAATGTGTTTCTGCCAAATATTTTAGTATTTAACTCATATGTTTTGCCATATATGGGTATCTACTTCAGCACTTTTGTGTTTACCATTTGCGAATTTTTTTCCTTCTTGTTCTTGCGGAACTGCTTAGTTAAAAATTCAGTGGGCCCAATGATTACTGATTTTACAGTATCAAGAGAAGACTCACACTTTTATTTTGCAATAACACGAGAAAGAAAACAAATCAAAAAACCCCAACCGAATAAAAAAACTAAAAAAAATTAAAGAGTAACAAATTGAAATTCTCAGCAAGAGAACATTCTCAGCAAAACCCTGACCTCAAAAATATACTTGGCTACCAGACCCTCTACGAGATAAGTTTCATGGATGACTGGACAAGCAGGATTTTCATACAGTGGGAGGTATGGTTCCATTTTACAATGGTCGTTTAGAAGATGAAAGACCTAAATAAATTGTTGTTTGTTTGTCCAATTCTAATGTTCTCTGGGATATTATTCCAGTCCACTTGTCATAATGGTGGTTATAGCAGTTAGTACACAGGTCCCTACTATGAGATAGAGTTTGAATTTTTAGTAAATCTGAATGAATTCAGATGGCAGGGGTCACAAAATAAAACATAAAATTAAAAATAAAACATTACTAGAATGCTAATGTGTCAAATCAGGCTGCTTGTTTAGGTGCCTAAATATGGATTTACTGCCTGATGTTTGTGCTTTGCATGAGATTTACATGAATAACATTTGAAATCTTACATTCTTGGCCTGAACAAATGAGTAATGTTTCTTTAAGGAAAAAAATAAATAAAGCCAAAAAGCTAAAAACCCCAGAGCCTTCATTAGTTTTTTTGCTAACCAACATTCTTATGTTTTATATTCAAACCAACATATTAACATGAAACAATCATTCCAGATGGAAGAAAATATCACTTCTAGGGTCAGGAAAGGGGTACATAAAATTCTGGCAAATTAGAAGGAAAAATCTACAGGGGCTAAAAAGCTCATTAATATATGCTTTAATCCCCTTGTGGATCGTTGTGGTTTGGACCTGCAAAAACTGAAATGAGAAAATGCTACCATAAGCTGACCAGCTTTAGTGCTGAAAGGCAATATCCAAAATGTTCCTCAGGCTTCCAGGGAATGAAAGGACTTGAATGGATATTTCTATATTGTTCTTCTGGACAGCTGACTGAGTAGACGCCTGCCCTAAATTAATGTGTCCCAGGCTATGGTGTGAACTTCAGCAGAGAGCATGTACCTAGCCAAAAGCCAGCATAATTTAGAAGGTATAACACTTTATAAGCAAGATATTTTTAAAGTTTTGTTTAACAACAAAAACAGCAAACAGGAAAAAAAACCCGCTCCAACCATTGAACATTTTTGTTTTGCCTTGGGGATAGAATTTCAAGAAACTACAGTTTATGCCATGATTTAGCTAATCTACCTAAATACAGCATCTGTAATTCCTTTATGTGGTATTTAGTATTTTGACAAGAAAATTTTACTGGTCTTCTGTCACAAAACATTACAGGACCATGTTAATACATGCTTTAAATTTGAGCTTTAAAAGCAGAATCAGATGCCTCTTCCTTTTACATGTATCACCTGGTAAGACAAGCAAACAAGTCACATCTCCTTCTACTGTCTTTTATTCTAACTGTGGGTTTGGATCTTTGCAGCTGCAGGGGTCATATTGAGGGGCACCAACGCATAGAACGAGAGGCAAGATTTTTAAATCATATTCAGCGACAACACCTGATTCTTGGCTCCTTTTGATGTGAGCCAGACATTAATTATCTCCATGTTGAGAAGTGGAACTCATTTCACACGACTGTTGATTGGATTTGACCAAAACCCAAGAGCTGAAGTTGCAAAATGAGGCTGCAAAGCCAAGCATGTGACTGTAGTTCTGCATGAATTTCACCAGCTGTACACTAGAGAACTCAATGTCCATGGCCAGGACCTGCAGGCATCTGAGGCTGCTACTTGCAATGTAGCCCATCTGCTACCTTCTGAAGCAAAATGTGGTTTATAACTGGCTCAGGATGGACCTCTTGGATTCAAACCTCTTACTGGAGGAAGTGCTTACACAGAAACTACTACTTCTGCTTTCCTTCCTCCTATACCTCCCTCACCTACATACACAACATTTGCATGTGTGTTACTCTTATAGTACTTATAACTGTTGATTACTTCAAGACTTTGGATCAACAGAAGCTCAGCAGAAAGTAAGGCAATTCTACCAGCCAGGAACCTGAAATATTTCTGAAATGTTTCCTAAACATTAACAGGAGCCAGGAGGTATTTTGATAGTCTTATAAATTTAAACCCATTTATAACAAATACTGAATTTATTAGTTTATTATGCGAGCAGGAATTGCATATTGTATCATAAAATCAAAGGCCAACATAGTTCAGATATCTTTAGCTATAATTAAGACTTCCAAGTACTTTACAAGATTTGAGAGAGAGGAATACTATAAAATCTATAGACCTTATTCATTAAAAAAAGCTGCTTATGTAATCAATTCACATTTTTCTGTGTGTTTTATGGCATCCTGGAATATCTGCATTCAATATACATCGGGCAATCTCAGGTATATTTATAACATTTGGATCTACAACTATAGATGGGATATGACTGCTAAAAGGTAGGTCTGTCTTTATGCATGTTATTATTTATCATGCATATCACAGTAGCACCCAAACTACACATGTTTAATGTCCCTCATGTCAGTCTCCATTCTGGCAGCAGGATCTGTCCCTGATTTGTAGCTGAGCATCAGCAGGACTGGTGCTTTGGTTTGCTTATCAGTGGTGGGAGGAACTCTGTGAAATAAGTCAGGTATTTTTTAAATGGAGTTTGTTTGAGGACTGCCCTCAGAAGCAGCTCCTGGTCTCCTGACCTCTGACCTCCAGATCTCCTTTATGGTCCCCAAAGGATCCAATCCCATCTCCCTCACCTGGCTGATTTTTCTGTCAAGCCCATTGAAGCCTCTAACACAGATATATTCCTTGTTTTAGCTCTAAACACCCATCCTGAAAAGCCACCCCAGGATCCTGACATCCTCCTGGTGTGCTGTCCCTGTCCCATGTACCTTGCTTTGTCTTGCTGCACACCTGTGCTAGTGCTGGTCTGAAAAGAGCAGTTCTTGCAGATTTTAGAAGGGTGCATCAGTGCCAGCAGCCCAGAGAGTCACAGCCAGTCTAATTTCCAAGCCAGGGCAATGTCAGCCACAGCTCCTTACTCTGGCAGGGTAATATTTTCTTACCATATCAGTGAGACACTTATGTAAGAAAAAGGAGAACTGCATTGCTAACATTGGCAAAAAAAATTGAGAGGTCTGCATATCATGACCTCTTGTATGAATAATTTAGTTAAAATCAGCATCATTACTGCAATTGAAATGAATGGTTTCTGAGCTGTTGATTAAGATACTAATTTTGAAGGATTTCCATGCCATTATCATCCCAAAATTGTCTGATCCACTAATATGGATGCCCACATATTTGGTAAAAGGCATCTGGAGTAGAAGAGGGGTAGGGAAGTATGCTCAGAAGGCCTTTACTTCATATCCAGGCAAGCTTAGAGGGATTCTAACCCATTGTACCACTTCATGGTTTTCTTACTTTAAACTGAGCAGTGTCATCTTCACAGTTTAAAGGAATCTGCTCAGCTGAGAGGGTGGTGGTGGCCTCCAGTCATGCCTGGGAAGTGCCTGTATATTTGCTGCCTGTATCTGTTATTAATTTGTGTCTTAAAATAAACTTGTAGGCACTCCCACAGGAACTTGAAGTTGAAAATATATGAAGGATTGGCAGGATCAGATTCATAATGATGCATTGTTCACATTTGTGATCAGGTTTTTGATGCTGAATATGTACTGTACAGTTTCATGACAGATTTTTTTCTCTAATAATCAGCCTTACTGCTAAACATCTAAAGCAGGATGATGTAAAGAACAAATTACTGCACTACAGTTCACTACAATAGGAGATTTATTTATCCAGGGAGATTTCTAGTGGACATTTAGATACTGCCACAGTGACAGATAAATTAACATGGGAAAGCGCTGCTGATTCTACTTTCCAATAGATCTAGCACATTAGCAGAACACCATGGGCTGGAAAAAATTATAATCTACAAATGGAAAATTGCAATATACTGAAATCTAACCAGGGAGTCAGAGGAACATGTCTCCTGGAATGGCTCCTGTGTTGGCAGAAGTGACTGGGCAGTGATCCCAGAGTGTGTTAATCTCCAGGCACGAAGCTAACACAGGAAGGTCATTTAGTTATTAGGAAAATAAAACAGGTTTTATAAATTGGAGTGTAGTGATCATGAAAGGATTACACTCCTACCAGTTTTGCTCAGGACTGTCCACTGGCTGTGGTTAGGGCAGCAGGACTGCCTGTTACAGACTGTCTCCAATCTGCAGGACAGCCCAGCTTGCAATCACACAGTTTGGCTTTCTGTCTTTGCCCAAAAAAGGCAGTCCCTGAATGTGCCAAGATTTGTGTCTGAGAGTGGCATCTGGCAGGAGCTACAGCCATGACAGAGAGGGTGTTAACAGCTAAAGAGAACAGGCAATTGCTGTTCACTGCTTTAGCTAGCACCTTCCTCTCATTTTATTTGGTAATACAAGCATTACCCATGTATCTTATAACAGCTCTCTGCACAAGGTATCCTCTGGATGTCCCTTGGCCTCCAGGAGCATCCCAGGACATGATCACTGGGAAGTCTGAGTAGGAAAAACAAAGGCCAGGATACAAGAGTGTAATACTTCTCACCAAATTTTAGTGATTTATATGTAGTTGATTAAATTATTTATTCTATTTATGGATTGAAACAAGAACCTTCACAGGAAAGCCACCTCAGCTCTCCACCTTACAGACGGCAGGTTTAGTTCCATTTAGATTTTAGGAAAAGTTCTTTTTTTGTGAGGGTAATGAGGCACATGGACAAGTTACCCAGAGCTGTGAATGTAAGTGCTCCAGGTGAGGTTGGATAAGGTTCTGAGCAACCTCATCCAGTCAAAGGTATCCCTGCCTTGTCAGGACACTGGAATGAGATGGTCTCCAAGGTTCCTTTCAACACAAACCATTCTATGATTCTGTGATGGGATCAAAAACCTCCAAGCGTGAATAATGCACAACTTGTCTTGGCAACCTGTTTCAAAACCTGGCAGACCTAAGGTTTTTGGCACATGTTAATTTGTGAGCTGTCCCTGGACATCTGACAGAAGCCCTACAGCACCAAAGACCACTCATTGGCCTTTGTCATTTATCAGCATAGACACAAGCCCTCAGATTGCCAAGTGGGACCCCCCTAGCTGGGGTAGGACCATCGCTGAAGCAAGGAATGCAGCCTCTCCCCACCATCCTGGCCTTAGACTCACACATCATAGAGAGAGTTGAAAGAGATCAGAAAGAAAAAAAAATATTGTTTTCACTACATCTATGTTTTCATTTGCTTCATATTTTAGGAGCCATAAGACAAAAGGGCAAGAAAGGAAGCTACAAATCCTTTTCAAAAGGCAGAGAAAAGAAATGAGCAGCAACAACAAGAAGAAAAAAAGAAAAAAGGTAATTTTGAAATATATCCTTAACTTCTAAGCTGTAGAGCCAAGCCTTGGTTATTGTTAATGAACCATTAGCCCTGTCTTAATCACAACATCTCTTTCTTTTGTTCTCACACCCCACTGCTTTTTCGCAGCCGGACACGCTTGGATTTTCAGAAGTGACAGCACTCCTCATGAGCATGGCTCATGCTGGTTATAATGGACACATCTGTGCTTGCAATGTTTGTCTGTCATATCCACTGTTTGCTTTTAGCAGCACGAGAGGAGAGTGTGGCAGCCTGTGTGTGTGTGCATGTGTGGGAGCAGCAGCGAGAATGCAGAGACTACTTAAAACCCTGCTAAGCTGCTCTGTTTCTCAATACTGTATTTATTGCAACTCACTTTGTAGTCAGATGAATGGAGTATTTTTTTAAAGGAATTTTACTCCCAATTGTTTTTACTACAACATAAATTTGCTGACTCTTTATTAGACAGTAAGAACTTGGGCAACCCTTTGTGAGACTTGATCTTCTATTGAAATGTGTTCAGCTTTGCCCTGGAAGTTGGCCTTTCAGTTGAAAAACAAAAGCTCACAGGCAAAGTTCCCCATACAGTCTCAGTGTTGGTTTTCCCTGCACAAGCCTTCCTCCAACACTCCTCCTCAAATGAGTTCCCTGTGGCAGTGTCTCTGCTGGTGAGTGAAACATGGCCAGGGCGCGCTGTTAAATTGTGAGCACAATTCTGGGCATGGTTTTGGGCATGGTTTCAGCCCTGGCCAGCGAGCAGCTCTTGCACAGTGCCTGGCAAGGTCTGGGGAGCTGCCTGAGCGATCTGGCTGCAGCAATGCTGATGTGGTGAGAGTGTGAGTCATGCCACGTCCTTTTGGCCCCCTGCCACAGACTGGCCTCCAGTATTTACTCGAGGAGATGCAATCACACTATCTGCCCCTTTTTTTCCCTTTCTTTTTTTTTTTTTTCTTCTCTTTTTTTTTTTTTTTCTTGTCTTATTTCCTTCTCTCTCTTTTTTTTTTTTTAGTTTCTTTTTCTCTCTTTTTCCCTTTTCTTTTTTTTTTTTTTTTCCCCTCCCCAGCAACAAATTAGATTACCATTGTTTTGAGCTCTGATTCTGCACTGAAGGTTGCATGACTGATTATTTGTGCAGCTTTGGAGTCTTTCTCACCTGCTTGTAGCTCTGTTTTTACCCTACAGCAATTTCACCGACCCTGTGTTTACACTGAGTGAGGTGAAGGAACACCCCACAAAAGTGCTCTACGTAAGTTTGACTGTTGTTCTTGAAACAATAGAAAGAAACACAACCATACTCTTACATAGGGAAAGGATAAAAAAACCCTGTTCTTTTTGCTCCCCTTGATAATTATAGTTTTGCTTCCCTATTTTTTAAAAAAGTTTTTATTTTTCTTATATTTTATCTAGAATTTACATTTCATGTAATCATAGAAACAGAGAATGTTTTGGGTTGCAAGGGACCTCAAAGACCATTTAGTTTCAATTCTGCTGTTATGGGTAGGCAATATGTGGATATGTATTTCATGCTGTTTTTTACCTTCAAGTTAATCCTATAAATTAGAATGTAAGATACAAAGGGATGAAAAGTTAGCCTTAAAGCACATTTAGGTTTCATTTCATCCTTTTGTGTGTCTTCCTACCATCATTCATTCATTCTGCTGCTATGTCCTATTTTGTATATTGTATCCTAGCAATCCTTCAGAACATATCCAGAATATTTATTAGCCAAAATGGATATTGTGAATTGTCTTCCTACCATCATTCATTCATTCTGCTGCTATGTCCTATTTTGTATATTGTATCCTAGCAATCCTTCAGAACATATCCAGAATATTTATTAGCCAAAATGGATATTGTGAATCTAATGATGCTAAATATCAAATTAATTTCCTTATTGGCTCAATATTCCTGGATTAGTAACATGCTGCTTTGAAATAACCAATATTTCAGACACAAACTGATTCTTCTGTATTTATTATTTATATCATTAAGCCAAAGAGTAATAAAGTGAAATAATAATACAAATTAATGTTAAAAAGATTCATAATTTACTTTTACTTAGGGATGCTGATAGCTGGGAGAGGAATGGCAAATATAATTGAAGTTGCATAACTCTTCCATTCCGTCCGTTCTTTAATTCTATCATAGTTTTCTTAATTGATCATTATCTATTCTAAACACTTGTGTTCATAGTTCCTGTCTGTAAGTGATTTTTTTTTTGGTGAAAATCTATGTAAAAAATGTTCCAGCAATTCTTGAGAATAACAAAACTACAAAACTCAAAACTCTAAACAATCCCACAAAAAAAGCCATTATTTTCCCCATAAAAAGAATAACTCAAAAAGTCTGTCTTTTATGAACAGTGTTCATTAAGATTGCTTGAGGAGGAGGATGAAGAGCCAAATACTTTGTTGTTACAAATGGGGAAATGTTGATAGGAATAACAGGACTTGTTTTCATTTTTTTCTACTGGACATTCAAACTTGACAGATTTTCACGTGCAGAAAATCCGGCACAGAACTTGCTCTGGAAATAGGCACTTTTGAGACAAAGTGGTTTGGTAAACATTGGCTACCTTTTGACCAGAATGGGAATCTTTGGCAACTCAACCCTGTTTGCATGGTGTATATTTCTTGTATGTAGCTATGAGCTGTTACTCAGGGTACTAATTGTGCAGTGAGTGAGAAACAGTCCAAAAATTTCAAAATTTTCTAAATTTAATTTCTAAATTTTTCTAAAGGGTTAAACAGATGTTTTGCCTTCCCAAAACTTGAAAGGCAAACAGGTCTTCGACATACAGAGCATCCAACATCACTAAAATGCCTCTCTGAAAAGGATGAATAGATTCACCTTAGTAGGTCACATTTTACATGTTGCAGAGTTTAATTACTGCATGGATTTTGCATATGCTCTAAACTAAGAACAGAAATTTAGCTTAAGTCTTGATTGAATGGTCAGTGATCACCACTAGTAGAATTTTCCACTTCTGCTACCTTTTTCTTCTTTACTCTATATTTGGGCATTTATTGACATCTGGATTCAATTTGACTGAATATGTAATTGTAAATACAGTGAAAATAATAAGATACTTTTTTTTAGAGGAATGTTAAGCAATCAAACCAAATAGTTTGATTTTGCCCCAGATACATTCTCAGCATCACTTATTTAAAAAAGATAAAGATTTTTAGAAAAGCTGTTCTTGTCTTCATCCATCTATCATTGAGCAAAATTGTACTGGTTGTCTGTAGATGGAACAGATCAGTCTTAATCCCAAAAGTAGGCTGTGGGCTTTGCTAGCCACACCTGTCAGCTAAGGACCAACACAGCAAAGAACAGGTTTGGAGAAGAAGCTGAAAAATACCTCAAAGAAATTTGTCACTGCTATAAATTCTGACACAATGATATTATTGACAGTGGAAACCTTATTTTAACCATTCAAATATTAGGCATTTGGTTTAAATTGGTTACTGAAGCCCATTGTGTAGGCAGTGGAGAAATAGATACGAAACTTTTTGGATGGTGATGTACCCCAGCTTTCAGACAATGGTGGTGATACAGGATAGACTGTCCTCATCAGAAGGTCCTTTTGATTCCTTGAGATTTGGAGACATGTTCGTATATTCCTGCAGGCACCTAACCCTTAAGCTACTAAAGTCAGTGAGACAAATCCCAGAGCAGGTTCTCTAATATTAGCAACAGTCAGACATAATCTACTGGTTGAATTCAGCAGTTTATTAAATGATCCCTTCTCAGTTACAATAATATCAGTATTTGGCCATGCCACATAACAGAATGAGAGGGGACAGGTGACATGTGAGGAAGCTGTAGATGTTTCACACAATTAGGAGCAGCTTCTGTGAATACTGAGTCTCAGAAATATTTTCTTCTCATTTCTGCCACATTCCAGGTGGAAATTGCTGCAGTCCTATTAGTACTATTTATTGTATACCTAAAAGTACCCTAGTTGGCACAGAGGTAATTTACTGCCCTTTTATAAAATATGGAATATTTAAAAAGTGGTTAATTTTTACCTTCATTTCCACATTCACTTCCTTAGGCAATATTAGATCAGTTTTGAATTACGGTTTTGTGTCTATCCCTAGAATTAATATTTTCAGCTGTCTAATATGTTTAATCCAGCACAAGACTTTTCCCTTGTATATATTTTTTTCATCTAATTTTTACTTATCTTTAAGTACACATCATGCTATATATAAAAACAGAATGTCTTCTGAATTGGTAAGCACACACATAAAAGGAAGGTGTGAAAAAGAGCCCATTTCATAGTTCTGAAACCAGTGATCACTATGTGTCACATGAGATCACCCCACAGCAAGTAAGAAATTAGAAATGTTGGGGTCTGCTGAACACCAAATTTTCACATCAGATTGGCACAGAGTTGTTTAGCACAGATGTTTCTGTAATTGTGATACACTGGGAAATTCTCAGTGTTCCAACTTCAATGGCTCCCAGACTCACACTTCCACCTGTGTGGTTTGGTGGTCTACTCTGGACACACTGGCCTGTAATGTGAACCATGTGCTAACATCTGCATGGCTCAAAAACCTGTTAAACTCCCTCTTTCCTCCCCCTCTTCTCCTCACTTCTTTAGGCTTGTTTCCTCATTGCTATTTTTATGTTTAAAGGATTTACAAAATGGAGAAAATACAGACAGGAGAAATCTCATGAGATTGAGATGTGGGGGGGAGTTGGTTAGGTACTTCCAGTTTGGTAGAGAATGAAATTTGCTCATTGCTCTGTGCAGGGCATGCAAGGGTCTTTGAAAGAAATGTGGTGGTGCTCTTTTTAATTGGATGGCGAACTTCTGGGGAAAAATGAGGTTCTTTTCTTTAGATTAAAGTTCTACTTTAAAAAATGTATGTGTGCAAATAAATTTAAATCCATGTATCTTTCTTGTGATCTGTTTTTTTTTTGGCCAACACGGTTATGATTCCTACTAACTCTGACATAAAAACTTTGCCTAAGTAGAGCTCAGTTTGCTTTCAGTTTTCATTGTATACTTGTCAGAGGTTCACTGCTGAACGCACCATTGTGCACGTGTATGTTTGTGTGAACAGAGGAATCTCAACCTCATAACACAGGAAATGTAGACCAATATTTTGGTAACACTTTTATAAACAAGTAGCAGGACATGGGTCCAGAAATGCATAAATAATTTTCATTAAAAAAGATGTATGTAAAATGTTAGTAGATAAAAGAATATAATGCACATGAATTCAGCACATACTCTCTATTAAAAAAAGAAAAAAAGAGCAAAAGACTAATTTTCCCTCAAAATCTTGGTTAAAGAAAGACAAGTTAAATGTATATTATTTATGTTTCATATATACTCTCACTACTGCTTGCTATTTTATACAGGTACCATAAAATTGATAATATTTAGAGCCAGAGTATTTGGCAATTTTCTCACAGAATATAAGTGCACTGGAAAGTTGCTGATTCACAAAGCATTTCTTCTACAGGGAGAAAAGTTTCAGTTAAATTGTTTTTAAAGGAAATATAAAGACATATTTTGTTAAGATATAACTTATTAATTTTGTAATTTTCCAAAGTAGTTTTTTAAATGTTTCTTATTTTAAATTTGTTTTAACTATAAAGTCTTGCTAAATTTTTTTCTTTTGAAGGCATAGTTAACTGGCTGAAAATCTTCCTTCCTTCCTTCCTTCCTTCCTTCCTTCCTTCCTTCCTTCCTTCCTTCTTCCTTCCTTCCTTCCTTCCTTCCTTCCTTCCTTCCTTCCTTCCTTCCTTCCTTCCTTCCTTCCTTCCTTCCTTCCTTCCTTCCTTCCTTCCTTCCTTCCTTCCTTCCTTCCTTCCTTCCTTCCTTCCTTCCTTCCTTCCTTCCTTCCTTCCTTCCTTCCTTCCTTCCTTCCTTCCTTCCTTCCTTCCTTCCTTCCTTCCTTCCTTCCTTCCTTCCTTCCTTCCTTCCTTCCTTCCTTCCTTCCTTCCTTCCTTCCTTCCTTCCTTCCTTCCTTCCTTCCTTCCTTCCTTCCTTCCTTCCTTTCCCCTTCCTTCCTTCCTTCCTTCCTTCCTTCCTTCCTTCCTTCCTTCCTTCCTTCCTTC